>NC_057711.1:114750695-114759461 GCF_004010195.1 Chiloscyllium plagiosum | reverse complement strand
GGTCTTTTCTCATTGGAACGGCGAAGGATGAGGGGTGACTTGATAGAGGTTTATAAGATGATCAGAGGAATAGATAGAGTAGACAGTCAGAAACTTTTTCCCCGGGTACAACAGAGTGTTACAAGGGGACATAAATTTAAGGTGAAGGGTGGAAGGTATAGGGGAGATGTCAGGTGTGGGTTCTTTACCCAGAGAGTGGTGGGGGCATGGAATGCACTGCCTGTGGGAGTGGTAGAGTCAGAATCTTTGGTGACCTTTAAGCGGCAATTGGATAGGTACATGGATGGGTGCTTAAGCCGGGACAAATGTTCGGCACAACATCGTGGGCCGAAGGACCTGTTCTGTGCTGTATTGTTCTATGTTCTATGTTCTAATATAACTTTTAAAAAGTTCTGTGATTTACTTAAGAAAGAACTGAAACCAACATGTTCATTCTAAATGATGAGAGACTTAGCAAACAATCCAGGTCTTTCTCAATATGTCATTTCAGTTACATCACATCGTAAACTTTTGCTATAAATTCTGTGTCTTACAATCATATACTCCACAACAAAGTGATGAAGGTGCAGCGCTCCGAAAGCCAGTGTTTCCAAGTAAACCTGTTGGCCTATAGCCTGGTATTGTGTGATTTTTAACTTGAATAGTCCAGGCTTTGAATAGGCAAGGAGTCTGTGATTGAGCTACATACAATGTTAGATAGGTCACAGTCAGAGTACTGTGTAAATCTGTGGGCACCACACGATAGGAAGGTCGTAATTGCACTTGAAAGGGCGGAGAAGAGATACATCAGGATGTTTCCAGAGCTGAAGTATCCTTGGGGTTGGTTTTCCTCAGAACAAAGTTTTGAGGGCCAGAGACATGTTAAATAGGAGAAATGTTTCCCCTTACCAGAGGGATTAGTCACTAGGGAACAGCTTTAAAGTAAGAAGTGGGAGATTTTGAGGTGATGTGAAAAAAATCTTTCACCCAGGGCGTTGAATCTGGAACTCAAAAGGGTGGTAGAGATGTGAACCCTCAAGACATTTAAGATCAATTTAAATGATGACTTGAAACATCTTAACATTCAAAGATTTGGTGCAAGTGTGGAAAATGGGATTAGAATAGATGGATGATTATTAACCTGCTTAACTAGGATGGGCTGAAGGGAGTCCTTCCATGTACTTTGACTCTAAATGTGGGATCGAATACCTCAAGAGTGTCAATTGTTGGGGACTGAAATCTGTCCTTTTTAAATTGTGGTGTGTGACGGACACCAGGAACGACATGATTATTTGTTGAGATTTTATTCCTTCGATTGCTAATGCTTTGACTCTTTCGGTTTGATTACTCCAGGGCAAACTCAGTGGACACTTATTTGTTTATCAAAAGGAAAGTATGGGCCCACTGTTCGATATGCACGCCCAAAGCGTCAGCTTCAGCCAGGGAAGTGGTGTGCCCTTGACATTTCCTCCCCACTGCTTCTCGGTGCTGGAGGAAAAAGCCCATCAGTTCACATCATGACAAGCAAAGCTCCCTGTCCACAAGGCAAAAGCCTCCAGGTTTTTAAGGGGAACTTTATCCATGCCGCTCACTTCCCCAGTGGAAACTTTCGCCCCTTGTATCCTAGGAGTTACCGGATGGGAAAGGTGAGCACCCATGTTTCAAATTTCCTGTTTCAAACAAAACGTTACTGTGGAAGGGCGAAATCGGGTGTTAAATTGGGATGTTTTGTTTTAAAGATGTGCATCGAACGGTGCTAGATGATTTGAGATTTTAAAAAGGTTTACATGCAAAAGTATGGAATCCCCTTTATTAGTCCATGATTTGGAGATGCCGCTGCTGGACTGGGGTATACAAAGTTAAAAATCACACAGCACCAGGTTATAGTACAACAGGTTTATTTGGAAGCACTAGCTTTTGGATCACTGCTCCTTCATCAGGTGGGTGTGGAGTATAAGGTCGTAAGACACTGCATTTATAGCAAAAGTTTACATGCGATACAGCTGAAATTTTTTTTTGGAAAAGACCTGGATTGTTTGTTAAGTCATTCATCTTTTCAAGTGTATGTGGCAGGTGTGCATGTGACTCAACCAATGTTGTCTATCTCTTACATTGCAGGCAAGGATGCACAGAGGCATGGTACATTGGTGACTCCGAACAGACACTACAACAATGGGTGAATGGAGATCGCACAACAATCAACAGACAGGAGGGTTCCCTCCCAGTCAGAGAACACTTCAGTAGTCTGGGACTTTCGCCCTCAGACCTTCGAGTGACCGTCCTCCAAGGTAAACTTGGAGACAGGCAACAAAGCAAAGTGACCAAACAGAGGCTGATACCCAAATTCGGTACCCATGGGGATGCTCTCAACCGGGACCTTGGGTTCGTGTCACACACACACTCAGAGACCTCTACCTCTGCTCACATACAGACACACACATATAAGTTTGAGGGGTAAATTTGTAGGCAGAATGACATTTTAATTTGCTCTAAAACTGCACCATCCATGTAATATTCTGTAAATCCATTTTTTAACTTTGAATCAGTCTGAACATTGTGGCACAGACAGTATCACACAGGGCAGTTCACACCTTAAATGCATTATCTGGGCCGACATGACACCAGTTGAGAATGTAATGTAAGTTCACTTGAGAATGTAATTGAAAAAAATTCTGCAATTTACTTATGAAAGAACTGAAACCAACACATTCATTCTCAAAGATGAGAGACTTAATAAACAATCCAGGTCTTTTTCAATATATAATTTCAATTACATCACACTGTAAACTTTTGCCACAAATTTTGTGTCTTATGATCTTATACACCAAAACAAACTGATGAAGGAGCAGTGCTCCAAAAGCTGGTGTTTCCAAATAAACATGTTGGATTATAACTTGGTATTATGTGATATTTTTTAACTTTATTAGTCCAAGCATTGAATAGGCAAGGACATTATGATGGAGCTGCAGAAAATGTTATTAAGGACACTGTCGGAGTACTGTGTAAATTTTTGGTCACCACGCAATAGGAATGATTACAATAATAAAGGCGGAGAAGAGATTCATCAGGCGCTAACGCAATTCAGCTATGAAGAGATACTAGATATCCTTGGGGTTGGTTTTCTTTAAAGCAAAGTTTTGAGGGCCATAGACAGGAAAAATAGGGAGTCATGTTTCTCCTCAGTAGAGGGTCAGTAACCAGGGAACAGCTTTAAGGTAAGAAGTGGGAGGTTTAGAAGGGATCTGAAGAAAAATCTTTGCACCCACGGGCTTGTATCTGGAAATCAAAAGGGTGGTAGAGATGAGAACCCTCAAGATATTTCCGAACAATTTAAATGATGACTTGAAACACCATAACATTGAAGGCTTTGGAGCAAGTGTGGAAAATGGGATTAGAAAAGATGGATGATTATTGACCTACTCAACCAGGATGGGCTGAAGGGACTCCTTCCATGTATTTTGACTCTAAATGTGGCATCGGATACCACAAGAGTGTCAATTGTTGGAGACTGAAATCTGTCCTTTTTAAACTGTGGTGTGTGATGGGCACCAGGAACGACATGATTATTTGATTAGATTTTATTCCTTCGATTGCTAAATATTTGACCCTTTTGGTTTGACGACTCCAGGGCAAACCCAGCGGACACTTATTTGTTTATCAAAAGGAAGGTATCCGCACACTGTTCGGTATGCACGCCCATAGCGTCAGCTTCAGTCAGGCAAGTGGTGTGCTCTTGACATTTTCTCCCCACTGTTTCTCGGTGCTGGAGAAGAAACCCAACAGTTCACATCATGACAAGCGAAGCTCCCTGTCCACAAGGCGAAAACCTTTATCCATGCCACTCACACTTCCCCAATGGTATCCTGGGAGTTACCACGATGGGAAAGGTGAGCACCCATGTTTCAAATTTCCCATTTCAAACAAAAGCTTACTGCGCAAGGGCGAAATCGGGTGTTAAATTGGGATGTTTTGTTTTTAGATGTGCATCAAATGGTGCTAGATGATTTGATATTTTAAAAAAAAACGGTTACATGCAAAAGTATGGAATCCTTCTTTTTAGTAATCCATGATTTGGAGATGCCGGTATTGGACTGAGGTGTGTAAAGTTAAAAATCACACAGCACCAGGTTATAGTTCAACAGGTCTATTTGGAAGCACTAGCCATCGGGTGACTATCCTCCAAGGCGGAGTTCGGGACAGGCAATCACGCAAAATGGCCAAGCAAGAGTCTGATAGCCAAGTTCGGTATGCATGGGGATGGTCTCACACAGGACCTTGGGTTCGTGTCACACTACAGGTGACCCCACTGCACTCTACACACACACAGACACAGACACACTCCTGCAGACCCATATATTCACACAGACCCTCTCTCATAAGCAAGCGCTCTGCCATACGCTCACATATGCTCCCACACTCACCCCCCCCCCCCCCCGCCCCCCGCCCCCCGCCACACACCCTCTCATAGATTTATACCACTTTAACCATACACACATACGAATTCTCTCTCACAGACACTCATAACCCCCTCAACTCCCTCCCCACAAACATGCCCACATGCACACCCACACACATATAAGTTTGTGGGGTGAATTTGTACTTGCAAAATTATATTTTAGTTTGCTTAATAACTGCATGAATCCATGTAATATTCTGCAAATCAGTTTTTTTGATTGGAATCAGTCTGACCATTGTGGCACAGACAGTCTCACACAGGGCACCTCACACACTACATGCATTATCTGGGCCGGACATGACACCAATTGTTAAAAATCACTTGAGAATGTAACTTTTAAGAAGTTCTGCATTTTACTTATGAAAGAACTGAATCCAACATGTTCATTCTAAAAGATGAGAGACTTAACAAACAATCCAGGTCTCTTTCACTTTATGATTTCAGTTCCATCACATTATAAACTTTTGCTGTAAATTCTGTGTCTTACGACCTTATTCTCCACAACAAACTGATGAAGGAGCAGTGCTCTGAAAGCTAATGTTTCCAAATAAACGTGTTGGACTGTAACCTGGTATTGTGTGTTTTTTAATTTTATTAGTCCAAGCATTGAATCGTCAAGGGGGTTGTGATGGAGCTACATATAATGTTATATAGGTCACAGTCGGAGTACTGTGTAAATCTGTGGGCACCACACGGTAGGAAGGACATGATTGCACTCGTGAGGGCTTAGAAGAGATTCATCAGGATGTTTCCAGAGCTGAAGTAATTCAGCTATGAAGAGAGACTAGGTATCCTTGGGGTTGGTTTTCCTTAGGACAAAGTTTTCTGGACAATAGACAGGGCAAATAGGGAGACATGTTTCTCCTTAGTAGAGGGATCAATAACCACGGAACAGCTTTAAGGTAAGGAGTGGGAGGTTTAGAAGGAATCTGAAGAAAACTCTTTGCACCCAGGGGCTTGTATTTGGATCTCAAAAGGGTGGTAGAGATGTGAACCCTCAAGATATTTCCGAACAATTTAAATGATGACTTGAAACACCATTTGGGACAATGTGGAAAATGGGATTAGAATAGGTGGATGATTCCTGCTCAACTAGGATGGGCTGAAGGGAGTCCTTCCATGTGTGGAATGGGAGATTGGGTACCTCAAGAGTGTCAATTGTTGGGGACTGAAATCTGTCCTTTTAAAACTTTGGTGTGTGATGGGCACTAGGAACGACGTGATTATTTGATTAGATTTTATTTCTTCGATTGCTAAATATTTGACCCTTTTTGGTTTGATGACTCTAGGGCAAACCCAGCGGACACTTATTTGTTTATCAAAAGGAAGGTATCCTCCCACTGTTCGGTATGCACGCCCAAAGCGTCAGCTTCAGTCAGGCAAGTGGTGTGCTCTTGACATTTCCTCCCCACTGTTTCTCGGTGCTGGAGAAGAAGCCCATCAGTTCACATCATGACAAGCGAAGCTCCCTGTCCACAAGGCGAAAGCCTCCAGGTTTTCAAGGGGACCTTTATCCATGCCACTCACACTTCCCCAATGGAAACGCTCACCCCTCGTATCCTGGGAGTTAACAGGATGGGAAAGGTGAGCACCTGTGTTTCAAATTTCCCATTTCCATCAAAGCGTTACAATGGAAGGGCGAAATCGGATGCTAAATTGGAGTGTTTTGGTTTTAGGTGTGCGCCGAACGGCGCTGCATGATTTGAGATTCTCGTTTAAAACAAAGCGTTACAGTGGAAGGGCGAGATCGGTTGTGAAATTGGGATGATTTGTCTTCAGGAGTGCATCGAACAGTGCTGCATGATTTCAGATTTTTTAAAAAAGCGTTACGTACAAAAGTATGTAATCCTTCTCTTTATTAGTCCAGGTATTGAACAGGAAAGGAGTTTGTGATTGAGCTGCAAATAATGTTATTTAAGTCACTGTCGGAGTACTGTGTAAATCTGTGGTCACCACACTACAGGATGGACTTGACAAGAGGATGTTTTCTGTCACTGATCCAAATGTCATGATCAGCTGGCTCCTGGCTGTGGGAGGCGGTGTGTTAGTTCATTTATTAGCCGTGCTTCCTCACGGTGCGTGGGATCTGGGTTTAGTCGCAGCTTCGGGCGACTGTCTGTGTGCAGTTTGCACATTCTCTTACGTGGGTTTCCTCGCACAGTCCAAAGATGTGCAGGTCAGGTGGATTGGCCGTGGGAAATTGCCCATAGTGTCCAGGTTAGCCATGGGGAATAAAAATAGCTGGAAATGCTAGCAGGTCCGGCTGCATCTGCGGACAGAAATCAGAGTTAACATTTCTGGTCGAGTGACACATGGAGGATTGCAGCGCTTTCGGATAAGGCTTGAATCAGCGTGGACTCGATGGGCCGAATGATCTGATCCCACACTGTAAGGACTTCAATATCACCCTGTGGTTTGCAAGGTGTAACAACCTGATTTGCGTAAAAATCTATATCTTACGATACAAGGGTCAGAGCACTGTACAGGTTCCAACACTTATGCTGGAAATCTGATACAAAACCAGAAATTGCTGGTTCTGTGGCAGCACCTGTGGAGAGAGGCTGATAAATCCGCGGAGTTTCTCCAGCGATTTCTGTTTTTATTTGTAATTTAGGGAATTGTATTTGTATGGTCTCCGTGAGACAATTTCTAATCGTGGTATAATCTCTGTATGAGAATTTGTACTCTGTAACATTTCGACATATGGTGGTAAGCTCCAGTTATCGTTTTTATTTCTTGATTGAGAATCCAGGGTCCATAGTCCAGGACATAAAACGAGTACATACACAGATTACTAAAGTGGTTCTGTACACTCTTTGCTTTTCCCCTTCTGGTTCAAATATGCTTTCTCGTTATTCAAAGGACCAATGGATGGTATCTTGGCAAATATACGTCATGAGCCAGGCACATTGTCAAATCTCTTATCGTGTCTCCTCAGTCAGGACCAGTTTGAGCTCTAGTGGAGAAACATTGAACCAAACAGTGCAGGTAGAGGCAGTTTGGCTCATTATGTCTGACTCGCCCTTTTAGTAAAGCTGTCTAATTATTTTCACTTCGCGTGCTCTTTCTAAATGACGGATGCAAATATTTCGACTTCAAGTATTTATCGTTGCTGGGCGTTACAACTGAATCTGGTCCAATCACCCTTTCGGGCAGCACATTCTGGATCACGATGGACTGGGATGGACTAAGTTAAACGTCACATAACACCAGATTATCGCCCAACAGGTTTATTTCCAAATATGAGATGAATCGTTTCAGTTGCATGACACTGTAATCTTTTGCCATAAATTCTGTGACGTATGATCTGGCTCCACAATGGCCTGATGAAGGAGCGCTCTGAAAACTAGTGCTTCCGGTTGGACTACAACCTGGTGTGTGATTTTTAACATTCTGGATCACAATGGTGTACAATGATATATTGTTTTCTTTATGTTACGCCAATTCTTTTAGCTGCCATATTAAATCTGCGTACGATTGATTACTGACCTCGCTGCTACATGAAACAGTTTCTCTGTATTTACTCTTACGATTTTAAACAAAAATCCTACTCACCTGCCCTCGTTGAAACAAAATAAGCCATAATTTTGGCTTGAGTCTATTACCTGCCCTCGACCTCTTCATTTCCAACTGCCGCAGGGACATTAGCCACCTCAACCTGTCTACCCCCCTCCCCCACTCCAACCTCTCACCCTCACAACACGCAGCCCTCCAATCCCTCTGCTCCAATCCCAACCTCACCATCAAGCCGGCGGATAAAGGGGGCACAGTGGTAGTCTGGCGCACTGACCTCTACACCGCTGAAGCCAAACGCCAACTCGAGGACACCTCTTCCTACTGCCCACTCGACCATGACCCCACCCCCCATCACCAAACCATCATCTCCCAGACCATACAGAACCTCATCACCTCAGGAAATCTCCCACCCACAGCTTCCAACCTCATAGTCCGGGAACCCCGCACTGCCCGGTCCTACCTCCTTCCCAAGATCCACAAGCCTCACCACCCTGGCCGACCCATTGTCTCAGCATGCTCCTGCCCAACTGAACTCATTTCTACCTACCTCGACACTGTCCTATCCCCCCCTAGTCCAGGAACTCCCCACATACGTTCAAGACGCCCTCCACCTCCTCCAAGACTTCCGCTCCCCCGCCCCCCAACACCTCACCTTCACCATGGATATCCAATCCCTCTACACCCCCATCCGCCATGACCAGGGCCTCCAAGCCCTCCGGTTTTTCCTCTCCAGACGTTCCCAACAGTACCCCTCCACCGACACTCTCATTCATTTGGCCGAACTGGTCCTCACCCTTAACAATCTCTCCTTTGAA
>NC_057711.1:114741264-114749960 GCF_004010195.1 Chiloscyllium plagiosum | reverse complement strand
CCGCTCCCTCACCACCAGATGCCTGGAGGAAGAACGCCTCATCTTCCGCCTCAGAACACTTCAACCCCAGGGCATCAATGTGGACTACAACAACTTCCTCATTTCCCCTTCCCCCACCTCATCCTAGTTTCAAACTTCCAGTCCCGATGACTTGTCCGGACTTGTCCAATCTGCCCAGCTCCTTTTCCACCTATCCACTCCACCCTCTCCTCCCTGACCTGTCACCTTCATCTCCTCCCCCACTCACCCATTGTACTCTATGCTATCTCTCCCCACCCCCACCCTCCCCTAGCTTATCTCTCCACGCTTCAGGCTCTCTGCCTTTATTCCTGATGAAGGGCGTTTGCCCGAAACGTCGATTTTGATGAAGCTCCTCGGATGCTGCCTGAACTGCTGTGCTCTTCCAGCACCACTGATCCAGAATCACCCAAATTTAACGCGAGTTGAACTTGGAAAACTCAATCACCACAGTCCACTGAGTGAACGAAAAAGAAATTCCACATCATCAAAACATGTTTTTCCCATCTGTAATCATTCACAGCACTTGGCAAATGCTGTAACCAAACCGATTTTGCACATCACGTACTGTTGCATATCGTAACAAGTTATTATTTGTAGAAGTATTGTGATTGGGAAATGGATATTGCAGATATAACTGATTAAGTAACAACATGTAAAAAGCTTGCACTGAAATTTAGGGGGTGATGGAATTTGGAATAAAAGTTATGAATTGAACAGGTTTGCAGACGTATATGGAATCTATTTGAGCAGGGATTGCTCAGTAGAACAGAACTTGAACACTGCTGGAAAGTTCAGTGCAACAATATACTAGATTACTTACAGTGTGGAAACAGGCCCTTCAGCCCAACAAGTCCACACCACCCCGCCGAAGCGCAACCCACCCATACCCTTATATTTACTCCTTACCTAACACTACGGGCAATTTAGCATGGCCAATTCACCTGACCTGCAACTCTTTGGACTGTGGGAGGAAACCGGAGCACCCGGAGGAAACCCACGCAGACACGGGGAGAACATGCAAACTCCACACAGTCAGCCGCCTGAGGCGGGAATTGAACCCGGGTCTCTGGCGCTGTGAGGCAGCAATGCTAACCACCGTGCCGCCCACCCACCGTGCCGCACACTTTACTCATCAAAACATTATGTACATATGCAGATAATAAAGCAGTTCTGTACAGTCTTTGCATAAAAAAGAAAAAACAAACATTAACATTTAATATTCCCTGCAGTTATATAGTCATAGAGATGTACAGTATGGAAACAGAGCCTTTGGTCCAAACTGTCCATGCTGACCAGATATCCCAACCCAATCTAGTCCCACCTGCAAGCATCCAGCCCATATCCCTCCAAACCCTTCATATTTATACACCCATCCAGATGCCTTATAAATGTTGCAATTGTACCAGCCTCCACCATTTCCTCTGGCAGCCCATTCCATACATTTACCACCTTCTGTGTGAAAAAGTTGCACCTTAGGTCTCTTTTATATCTTTCCCCTCTCACCCTAAAACTATGCCCTCTATCTTTGGACTCCCCCACCCCAGGGAAACAAATCTTGTCTACTTAGCCTATCCATATCCCTCATAACTTTATAAACCTCTAGAAGGTCACCCCTCAGCCTCCAACACTCCAGGGAAAACACCCCCAGCCTATTCAACCTCTCCTGAAAATGTGTTGCTGGAAAAGCGCATCAGGTCAGGCAGCATCCAGGGAACAGGAGAATCGATGTTTCGGGCATAAGCCCTATTCCTGAAGAAGGGCTTATGCCCGAAACGTCGATTCTCCTGTTCCCTGGATGCTGCCTGACCTGCTGCGCTTTTCCAGCAACACATTTTCAGCTCTGATCTCCAGCATCTGCAGACCTCACTTTCTCCTCAAAGTATTCAACCTCTCCCTATAGCTCAAATCCTCCAATCCTGGCAACATCCTTGTAAATCTTTTCTGAACCTTTTCAAATTTCACAGCATCCTTCCAATAGGAAGGAGATCAGAATTGCATGCAATATTCCAACAGTGGCCTAACCAATGTCCTGTACAACTGCAACACGACCTCCCAACTCCTGTACTCAATACTCTGACCAATAAAGGAAAGCATACCAAACGCCTTCTTCACTATCCTATCTACCTGCGACTCTACTTTCAAGGAGCTATGAATCTGCACTCCAAGATCTCTTTGTTCAGCAACACTCCCTAGGACCTTACCATTTAAGTGTATAAGTCCTGCTAAGATTTGCTTTCCCAAAATGCAGCACCTTGCATTTATCTAAATTAAACTCTATCTGCCACTTCTCAGCCTACTGGCCCATCTGATCAAGATCCTATTGTAATCTGAGGTAACCTTCTTGGCTATCCACTACACCTCCAATTTTGGTGTCATCTGCAAACTTAATGAGTATACCTCTTATACTCACATCCAAATCATTTATATAACCGATGAAAAGTAGTGGCCCCAGTACCCATCCTTGTGGCACTCCACTGGTCACAGACCTCCAGTCTGAAAAACAACCCTCACCACCACCCTCTGTCATCTCCCTGTATTCCATGAGATCTAACCTTGCTAACCAGTCTCCCATGGGGAATTTTGTCATACGCCTTCCTAAAGTCCATACAGATTATGTTGTAGAAATGAAAGACATCTCTGACTCATGTATGGCACTATTTACCTTCATTCTGAGGCATTGAGAGGGTCTGATAACTGAAAAGACCCCTGTGCCATACTGTTCTATATTAAACCACTTTCCAGGCCTTCTTTGAAAAGATACATTCCAGAAGGGGGTGAGTGACCTCTCCATCCCCTGCATCCCCCAAGTTTCTTCAAGGGCAATGTGCAGTGGAGCATAGAGACTGGGTCTGACAAGGATCTGACAAGTAGTGCCCTTCTCACCACCAGCCAACTATATCTTGGTACTTATTGGAAAACTCTGATGATGAGGCATTCTGCCAAATGACTTTGACAATCTCCTCAGGGAACCACCCGACAGGATCCTTTTTCCGTAGGCTCTCGAGGATGTTATTTACTTCCTTGTGCTCTTGTGGTCCAAAGCGCTTTTCTTTGCAAATTAGTATATGAATGACAAATGATATGAAACAGTCCAACTACATGGAGCAGTCTGCAGCACCAAGTCCAGACCCATCCTTCATTACACAGGGCTAGGTACTACCTCACATCATGTTTGTGTACCAAAGATCTATGCACAGTTTGACACAGCCAAACATAAAGGTGACCATCAGGATGAAGGTGGCATTGGGTTCGCCTTCTCCTGCCTCTTATCCAGAGGTTTGTACCGTGGTGTCCCTGTGGATACGGTCTATCTTTGACCTTCAATGGAAGGTGGCTTGACTGACTACAACGGGTGCAGGTTTGATGGGCCAGACCTGCACCACATGCAGCAAAAGCAAGAGTACTTCATACCTTTAGTCTAGATTTTTACCCACAATAGAGAGGGAGCAGTGCTCCCACCTGCCCAGCTTCTGTCTCACCTTGGCGACACACATCGCCCACATTTTTGCACATGCCCTGGCCCCGCTGAGCCGTAAACCCAGCACCTTCAGTTAGTCTGTGCTGACAATGAAGGGGATATAGGAGTGGTCAACCCAGTTCCCAAAGAACATGGCCTCACTCTTGCCTCGATTTACCTTGGCCCCTGAGGCCAGTTTGAACCGGTTGCATGATTCTGCACATTGATGGAGTATCTGAGTGGAACATAGTGACATCATCCATGTACAGGGAGACTTAGATCTGCAGGCTGTCTGGAATAGTCACATTCTTCCTGACAGACCCAGGTAAAAGCTCCATACAACACACAAATAAGGCAGGCAAGAGTGGGCAGCCCTGCCTGATTCCAGATCTGAGCGGGAGGCTTTCTGATGCCCACCTGTTGATTGAGACTGTACTAACGATGCTGGTGTAGAGCAGTTGGATCCAGTTGCGGATTCCCTCCCCAAAGCCCATTTGGAGAGCACACTCCCACATGTAAGTGTGCAATTTCCAGTCAAAGGCCTTATCCTGGTCCAGGCTGATGAGGCAGGAAGCCCCTCCCCCAGCCCTGCATGTGGGCATTCCTATTCCTGGGGAGCCCAATGCCCTCAGAGATCAACTGGCTGAGTACAGCTCAGTTGGGTTGGAGTGAATCACCCCTCCCAGAGCAGACCTGACCTGGTTGGCGATGATCTTAGACAGAACTTTATAATTCACATTCAACAGTGAGATTGGTCGCCAGTTTCTAATTTAGAGTAGTGCTGGAAAAGCACAGCAGGTCAGGCAGCATCCGAGGAGCAGGAAAATCAACATTTCGGGCAAAAGCCCTTCATCAGGAATGAAAGCAGGGAGCCTCCAGTGTGGAGAGATAAATGGAAGGGGTTGGGGCTGGGGAGAGGGCAGCAAAGAGCATAGTAGGTGTATAGGGGTGGGGATGAAGGTGATAGGTCAGAGAGGAAATTGGTGAAGTCCACATTGATGCCCTGGGGTTGAAGTGTTCCGAGGCGGAAGATGAGGCTTTCTTCCTCCAGGCGTCGGGTGGTGAGGGAGCAGCAGTGGAGGAGGCCCAGGACCTGTATGTCCTCGGCAGAGTGGGAGGGGCAGTTGAAGTGTTAGGCCACGGGGCGGTGGGATTGATTGGTGCGGCTGTCCCAGACATGTTCCCTAAAGCGCTCTGCGAGAAGAGTCCAGTCTCCCCAATGTAGAGGAGACCACATCGGGAGCAACAGATACAATAAATGACATTGGTGGATGTGCAGGTGAAGCTTTGATGGATGTGGAAGGCTCCTTTAGGACTTTGGATGGAGGTGAGGGAGGAGGTGTGGGCGCAGGTTTTGCAATTCCTGCGGTGGCAGGGGAAGATGCCTGGGGGGGTAATGGATTGTGGGGGGAGTGGACCTGACCAGGTAGTCATTGAGGGAACGGTCTTTACGGAAAGCAGAAAGGGATGGGGTGGGAAATATATTCCTGGTGGTGGGGTCTGTTTGGAAGTGGCGGAAACGTCGGCAAATGATGCGGTTTATGCGAAGTTTGGTAGGGTGGAAGGTGAGGACTGAGGGGTCTGTCCTCGTTACGGTTGGAGGGGTGGGGCTTTGAGGGACGAGGTGTGGGATGTGGATGAGATGCTTTGAAGGGCATGTTCAACCACGTGGGAAGGGAAACTGCGGTCTCTAAAGAAGGAAGCCATCTGGTGTATTCTGTGGCAATCCTCACTTTTGGCCAGTTTCTAATTTCCTACTGCTCCCCCTTCCGCTTGGGGCTGAGAGTAATGATACTGTTCCTCATGGATTCACACATGCCAGAAGCATACTGTACTACACGTCCAGCAGGTCCTGGCCAATCTAGTCCCACAGAGCTGAAAACAACTTGGCCAGTAAGCCATTGCTTCTGAGAATTTTATTCTTTCTTAAGGACTCTTGAGATAGCGGCTTGTCCAGCATCTCCCGTGTGCTGTTGTCTAAGACAGAGAGAACAGGAATGACTGGGAGGCCATGCTGTCTGTGTGCTTTATGTCATACAGTCTGGCATAAAAGGATTTGCTGATCCTCAGGATGTCAGACTGAGATGACATAACAGACCCATCATGTTTCTTCAAGCTGCTGAGCACAGAGCTCTCCCTGTGCACCTTCTGGAGATAGATACACAAGCATATCTCATCCTGTTCCATGGTGCAGACTCTTGACTGTTTCCCACCGATCTTCTGGAGACTCAAAGAGGGGTTTCACTCTTCTCCAACCTTTGTAGTCCTTTTCGAATTTCGCAATGTTTTCTGGGTCAGAGTTTCACAATCAGCTTCCACGAGCCCTAGCCAGCCTGCCGGTTATCTTAAAGCTGACAGTCGGCCAGCAGGAGGCAGTGGTTAGCGAAGAACACTGGACATTGGTGGATCCAATTGTGAACTCTTGGGACACAAACAGGAAATCTATCCTTGAGTGGCTGGACCCATTCTGGCTGTGACCAGGTGTATCTACGCTGCACTCCGACTACAGGGGTGCTGAAGAAGCCACGCAGCTTGGTGATTTTAGCCATTTTCCATTAGGAATCTGGAGCTGGAGTCCAGTTTGCTGCCAGTCCCTCCAGATTATCCATCTGCATCAATGATGCAGTTGAAGTCTCTGGTCAGAATGACTGACCTGGAATAGTGAGAGTTGCTGGCACTAAGATAGTGTTTTCCTCATCTTTTGGGATCCACCAGCTGTGTTGTAATTTCTGGTCATTTGTTTCCAGCCACCCCCACGAAGTCTTGGGCAAGGCTTGTACAGGTGGCCTGATTTTCCACACTGGTTGCAGCTCTTGGAATCCTGACAGTGCTTAGTCAGGTTAACAGTTACTGTTAACAGTTACTGGAGAGTGTCACTTTGCAGTCTGCTGCCATGTGCCCTAACCTCCCTCAGGGTTGGTACAGAGCGAAGCTGGCAGGGGGTGGGGGGTGAAGAATATTCCAACTGGCATCCACCTTCAGGTCACCTTCTTCTTAAACATAATTTTATTAAAAAAAGGAAAATCTTTTCTTTTGAATATTACAATAAATACAAAACCAAAAAATTCAAACTAATATTTAAAAAATTGTTAATTACATGAATAAGAATCAACTAATAACTAAGATAAAAAAGAAAAGTCTTAACAATAATAATAATGATTAATAACCATAATACAGCTCAGCAAGACAAAGCAATAGCCCTCGATCATCAAGTGCATACCTTTATAGATATTCATATGTTGGTCGTTCCTCCCCTCTGGATACCAGATTCATTACATTGAATTGCCATGGCTATACAAAGGCTCTTATTAGTATGGTGGACAAATCTGTACCCAGGTAGTCCAAAAAGGGCCGCCACGTCTTGTAGAAATTCTCAGTTTTATGCTGCACCATACTCGTAAGAAAGTCCAAGGCTATGTGCTCCATGACCAGCTTACGCCAGCCCGCCAACCCTGGGGGATTTTCTGACATCTACCCTAATAGAATGTTCTTTCTGGAAAAAAAATGTGAGGATACTGTAAAGCCTTTTTTTGCGCATCTAATGAAAGTGGACTAACAAAGCCAAGAAGAAGAGATACTGGGTCCATCTCCACTTCCATCCCCGAGGCCTTCTGTATTTCGCCTACCACAGCGCACCGGTATGCCTGCAGTCTGTGTCTGGACCAAAGACAATGAGTAAGGGTGCCCACACTCACTTTACATTTAGGACACATTGGAGATGCTCCTGCTTTAAATTTAGTGAGGTAGTCTGGGGCCAGATGGATCCTGTGGAGAATCTTCAACTGCAAGGTGTGGGTCCTGTTGCAAATCAAAACCCTTCTTGCATTTTTCTAGATATCCTCCTATATTTCAGAAGAGATCTCAATGTCCAACTCCCTCTCCCAGACCTTATAGAGTCATTCAGTCTTGTCCAAGGGACCCTCTCCCAATAGATGATAAGTGTTGCAAACAGATTATGTACCCTCAGCACTCAGCACCCTCTTCTCCATATTGGACCTATACGGATCAGTTAGAAGTGTGGTCTCTTGTTGTATGAAGTTTCTAACTTGAAAGAAATGAAAGAGGTCCCTCCTGGGCAATTCTTATTTCTGAGCCAACTGGTCAAAGGACATCAATATGTCCCCTTCGAATAAAACAGCCAGGCAAGACATGCCCCTAGCTGCCCATAGTTTAAACCCAGAATCCATCACCCCTGGCTGAAAGCCTGGCATGCCAACTATGGGTGTCAGAAATGATATTTTGGCAATAATGCCCTCCATGCCTTGACAGTATTGATGAGATGGAGGACGGGAAAAATTTCTGGCTGTAAGAGCTGCTTCTTTTTTTTTGAGGTATTTTAGGTGCTGGAGGTGATTTCCTCGAATTCCAGGAGCAGAAATTACTGTTTTATATGCTGTTGCATTGTTTTGGAACTTTTGAAAAAAAAGTCAAAACAACAGCAGTTTTAAAAGGGAGAAGAGCAGACAAAGGAAGCACATGGTGAGGTCATTGCAGGAGAGAGAGAGAGAGAGAACCTGCACAGTTACCGCCTTTGCTGTTTGAATTCGTGTATCGCTGGACATCGGAGTGATCTGGGAAAATTAACAAACAGTGAATTTCACAACTGATCTTGGAGGATCCGGTTAGGGCGAAGTTCACAGCACAGAATCAGATAAGTTAATTGTTGTTTTAAGTCTGTCCAAGAGAAAGGCTGCATTAGTGAATACAGTGGGTTCTTTCTTGATTATATATTTTTGGAGATAAGTCTCTTGATTAAACTTAAAATATAAGCCATAGCTATTAATTTAACCTGGTGCAGTGTTTTGTAGAGGGAATAAGACGGTATTATTTCTGGGTCTGTGGATTGTGAAGGAGCAAAAATGGCCTTTGCAGTGATATGTACTTCTTGTCAGATGTGGGAGTTTAAAGAGAGTTTAAGGGTTACTGCGGATTATATCTGCCACAAATGATGTTGGATGCGAATCTTATCAGATCGAGTGAATCGGTTGGAGAGACAAATAGAAGCGATGAGGAATTTGCAACAGCTACAGTATATGATGAATGGCAGTTATAGAAAGGGGAGAAAGTCTCAGATACAGTCCCATAGATGGGTTAACTCCAGGAAGGGTAAGAGAGGTAGGCAGCTAGAGCAGGAATCTTTTGTGGATATACCCATTTCAAACAGTAATACTGTTTTGGAAAATGTAGGGGGTGATGGATTCTCAGGGGAACGTAGCAC
>NC_057711.1:114718115-114738201 GCF_004010195.1 Chiloscyllium plagiosum | reverse complement strand
TCAGATTACAGCAGGATCTTGACCAGATGGGCCAATGGGCTGAGAAGTGGCAGATGGAGTTTAATTCAGATAAATGCGAGGTTCTGCCTTTTGGGAAAGCAAATCTTAGCAGGACTTATACACTTAATGGTAAGGTCCTAGGGAGTGTTGCTGAACAAAGAGACCTTGGAGTGCAGGTTCATAGCTCCTTGAAAGTAGAGTCGCAGGTAGATAGGATAGTGAAGAAGGTGTTTGGTGTGCTTTCTTTTATTGGTCACAGTATTGAGTACAGGAGTTGGAAGGTCATGGTGCGGCTTTACAGGACATTGGTTAGGCCACTGTTGGAATATTGCGTGCAATTCTGCTCTCCTTCCTATTGGAAGGATGTTGTGAAACTTGAAAGGGTTCAGAAAAGATTTACAAGGATGTTGCCAGAGTTGGAGGATCTGAGCTACAGGGAGAGGCTTAGCAGGCTGCGACTGTTTTCCCAGGAGCGTTGGAGGCTGAGGGGTGACCTTATAGAGGTTTACAATATTATGAGGGGCATGGCAAATAGGCAAAATCTTTTCCCTGGGCTGGGGAGTCCAGAACTAGAGGGCATAGGTTTAGGGTGAGAGGGGAAAGATATAAAAGAGACCTAAGGGGCAACTTTTTCACACAGAGGGTGGTACGTGTATAGAATGAGCTGCCAGAGGATGTGGTGGAGGCTGGTACAATTGCAACATTGAAGAAGCATTTGGATGGGTATATGAATAGGAAGGGTTTGGAGGGATATGCGCCTGGTGCTGGCAAGTGGGATTAGATTGGTTGGGCTATCTGGTCGGCATGGACGGGTTGGACCGAAGGGTCTGTTTCCATGCTGTACATCTCTATGACTCTATGACTCTATGACTATTGGGCTACGGCAATATTTAACTGTTCTCATTTTGTCTAAGAACAGCAGGCTAATAAGGGGGCATCTTGCCTGAGATCTTCAATGTCCAACCAAAGTGAGTGAGGCTCCCCCTGAACTGATAGTTTTTGATATCTGGGATGCCCACGCCTCCCAGTCTGTAAGGTAACTGCAATTTAGTCAATTTAATTAGGGACTGCTTGCGATATCTGATAAAAGAACTAAACCAACCGCTCTGTCTTCTAAATATTTGCTTAGTAAAAAGCAGAGGAAGAATTTGCATAAGATACAATAGGTGGGGCAGAATGTTCATTTTAATGAGGGCTATCCAACCGAACCAAGAGGTCAGAAGAACCTCCCATCTATGAAGATCCTGCTCGATTCTTTTGAATAAATGAGCAAAATTGGCTTTAACTAGCCGATCAAAAATGGGAGTAATAAATATACCTAAGTAGAGAAAGCCCTCTTGCGACCATCCAAAGGGGAACAGAGATCTGCCCTCACGAGCAGGCACTCTTTGGAGACGATCCATGGGCATGGCCTCTGACTTCACAAAATTGATCTTATAACTTGAGAAGCTACCAAATAGATTGATGCATTTTATCCGGTGTGGCACTGAGACTGTTGGGTTTGATAAGAAGAGAACATCATCTGCATACAGTGTGATCTTATGTGACTCCTTCACCACTTCAGGGTCACCTTGACCTGCCACTTGCTGGTCCACACTCTGAAGGAGTCCACCATGTTGGTGCTGTGCATACTCTGCAAGGAAGGTGAGGACACCTGCTGGGTTGTAGGGGTTGTGCATTTGGATTGTACCAACCCGGCTCCTCTCCACTGGGACGATGAACAATGATGCCACAAACAGGACAGAGAGAGAGAAAAGGCCCTCACCTCCTTTCTCTTCAAATACCTTCAGGAAACATTCACATTGCTTCATACTCCAGAAGGTCACATCAAAATAACACCTGAGCCCCGTATTCAGCCTTATTTGTCAGTGCATTACTGAAGGAATGTTTCACTGTCAGAGTTGCCATCATGAAAAGAAATGTTGAGGCCTCAGAAATAAAAGATCCCATGTCACTGGTTTCGCCATGACATCTTTTAAACTATCAATCAACATCACCAGCAAGGCAGATTATTAGGTTCTTTATCATGTTGGTATTTGTGGGGCTATGCTGAGTGTAAACCAATGGCTGCATTTCCTGCATTGGAGTAGTTCTTTACTTCAAAAGTACTTAAAGCTGTAAAGTGCTTTGGAAACCACTGTAGAAGTGAAAGTCATGGAGTTATACAGCATGGAAACAGACTCTCTGGTCCATCTCATCTGCACCAACCAGACATCCCAATCTGGCCAAGTCCCATTTGTCAGCACCCAGCCCATATCCCTCTAAACCCTTTCTATTCATATACCCATCCAGATGTCTTTTAAATGTTGTGATTGTAGCTGTCTCCAACACTTCCTCTGACAGCTCATTCCATGTACACACCATTCTCTGCGTGAAAAGTTACCCCTCAGTTCATTTCTAAATCTTTCCCCTCTCACCTTTAGCCTATGCCCTCTAATTTTGGACTCACCTAACCTGGGAAAAAGGCCTTGTCTAATTACCCTATCCATGCCCCTAATGATTTTATAAACCTCTTTAAGATGACTCGTCAGCCTCTGATGCTCCAGGGAAAATAGCCCCAAGTATTTCCAAAAGCAAATTACTGCAATTACTGAATGCAAATCTGAAATATGGAAAAGAAAATGCTGGAAATACTCAAAATGTCAGGAAACAGGAAGCTATGGAGAGAGAACCAAACTTTAAGAGTCTTATAGAGCCCTGAATACCTTGGACTTTTGTGAGAAATTAGGGAGAATCACTCTTGTAACTTATGGTCTTATTGAGAAGTTCAGTGAGATTTTTCTCGGTGTCAGGAACAGCAAGGAACATTTTCCAAAGAGTTCAGGATGGTGAGATGAGATTGTTGCTCGAGCATGAAGAGATGCCTATTAACAAGTCATTCACATTGAAGTTTGCCCCAATAATATGCAGGTTCCTATATAACCACACATTGGATAGAAACTAGGAAGTCAGAGTAGGCCCTAGCAACTCCAACTCAATACTTGCTGCTGTGGACCTCCATCTTGGTCACGTAGTACCAACATCTCAGGGCATACTCCAAAACAGCAGCCACCCCCACCCCACATCCACACACACTGGCATCCAACAAACATCTTTCCGATAGAAAGGAGACCAGAATTGCATGCAGTATTCCAAAAGTGGCCTAACCAATGTACTGTACAGCTGCAACATGACCTCCCAACTCCTGTACTCAATACTCTGACCAATAAAGGAAAGCATACCAAATGCCTTCTTCACAATGACAACACATCTTCACTTACTGTATACTTTGGGGTCCACCAGAAATGATCATTGCAATGCTGCTACAAAGACACATTGCATTCAGGGATACGCACTCAGCTCACAGATTGAGCCAGGCTTCATCTCAGGGTTCTTCTCTTGCACTTTTAGCACTCATTCACTCAGCACCAACTTGGATGCCCTCAGCATCCTTTCCTGGCCGTACTGTTCCTTGCCTTGGCTTTTCACAGTTTGGCCAAAGCTGAAAGGCTCACAGAACTGCTGCATTGCCTTGCTACTTAGTACATAGACATAGCCAGGCAGCTTGTCATGCTGGTCAGTCGTCTTCAATCAAGGGGGTGAACTATTGCTGTCTGGTTCATCACTATGTAAATCTCATCAGCAACAAACATGGCAAACACGTGAAAGCAACCAGCCCCATCTCAAAGTCTAAAGGAAGTAGCCTACAGTCAATGAGTTCCAGGCTCAACCTCTGTGTACAGGTGAACCCCCAAACATCAATTTCCCTTTCCTGAGAACTCTTCCTGTCAATTCCATAGGCTTCCTCCTGAGCGCATGCCTGACTATATAAATGTTGCTGGACTGATCCTGGATGCTGCCATTGCCTTATTGTATGAGGCCCCCTTGACTGACATGAGTCTTCCTGGACTTCAATGTGGACTACTGCTGATGGGGAGAGATTTCAAAGAGGAGTCTTGAGTCCTGTGATGAGTAGAACGAATTGATTTTTATTTGGAGCTCCTAACCACGCAGAGGACGGTGATCACTAGAGGCAGTTTCCAAAGCACTTTACCAGCTGTAATCAAAATAACATCATACAGTTTTGTATCCTAATGGTTACGTGATACATTGGTTGGAAATATAACTTCAAGTCAATGATCTTATGCAAGAGCAAGCTATGCTTTTGTACCCTAACTCTTTTGGATATTTCAATCCTTGTGACTCCACATAATTTTATCAGAACTTCTGCTTTTTGTGTGCATTTCATGGATATGGTCAGCTTGCATCATCTGTTATTTGTATCGTGCGAGTGATATTACGTGTTTATCCAGATTTGCTTCATGGCCTCTGAACCTTATGAAACTGCTGACTGTCCTTCCTTGGGGTCATTAGGTAAAACTGTCTACACTGCGCTAACCTAATACGGAACCGATGAGAGAGCTGACACTGGGGAGGTGATGACCTCGTGGTATTATTGCTTGACTGTTAATCCAGAGACCCACTAATGCTCTGGAGAATGGGTTCAAACCCTACTGTGGCAGATTATTCCAAATAAGGCATGCACTTGGTACAGAGATCTGTATAAAAAGCAGCCTGGGGAATCCTTGATTTCAGCAGCAATTCTGGACATTAGCAACTGTGAAGAAATACCTTATGTCAGGAGACATGGTGAAGACATCAAGAAAAGTTCCAGCCAACTCTCCCGCGTAATAACATTTGGAGTTGGTTATAGAACCCAGGGTAGCAAATGACGGTGCTTGTGATATCCTTCGGTCCAACCCGCTCATGCAGATCGGATATCCTAACCTAGTCTAGTCCCACTTGGCCCATATCCCTCCAAACCCTTCCTATTCATATACCCATCCAGATGCCTTTAAATGTTGCAATTGTACTAGCTTCCAACACTTCCTCTAGCAGCCCATTCCACACACGTACCACCCTCTGCGTGAAAAAGTTACCCCTTAGATCTCTTTTATATCTTTCCCCTCTCACCCTAAACCTATGCCCTCTAGTTCTGGAGTCCCCCACCCCAGGAAAAAGACCTTGCCTATTTACTCTATCCATGCGCCTCATGATTTTATAAACCTCTAGAAGGTCACCCCTCAGTCTCCGATGCTCCAGGGAACACAACTCCGGCCTATTAAACCTCTTCGCATAGCTCAAATTCTCCAACCCTGGCAACATCCTTGTAAATCTTTTCTGAACCCTTTCAAGTTTCACAACATCTTTCCGATAGAAAGGAGACCAGAATTGCATGCAATATTCCAAAAGTGGCCTAACCAATGTCATGTACAGCCGCAACATGACCTCCAAACTCCTGTACTCAATACTGTGACCAATAAAGGAAAGCACACCAAACACCTTCTTCACTATCCTATCTACCTGCGACTCTACTTTCAATTCTCAGATTGTAGTTTCTCTCTGGTAGAAGAGAAACCTGCATATTAATGACATAAGACCTAATGTTAATGTGGGTGGTAATGAACAATAATCTCTGTTAGAGGCATCTCGTCACTTTCTAGTGAGAATCCTAACTTGATGCCATACTAGATGCTCCCAACATCGAGAAAGGCCTTGCTGGGCTGCTCATGCAATTGCACCAGATTTCTCACCTCAGCCCATGTTGTTCAGGGTTGTAAAAATTTCCGCCCTCAACATTCCAATCAGGAACAACTGAATTAAGCCACATTTCTTGTTACCACATAGATTGTTTTCATCGAGAATGTTGATAAAGAGGAAGAGTTATCCCAAGCATGGCATTTCCAGAAAAAGAACATCAGAGTACTTCGAGAAAGGTTAGTGAATACCATCAAACAATATCCTCATTCCTTAGCTATGTATTGCATGAAAGTTGTATGAGTTTGCAGTGAAAATCTCTAAAAGCACATTAGAGATTTTGCAACATGAATAAAATGTTTGTAACCTTAATTCTTAAATGTTTCTATCTTAAAGTGTTTTTGATTTACAGCTCCAGCTTCTTCTACTTTTATTCCATGTTTTCTTGTTCACTATCTACTTATTTCACAATCTACTCAGAAGAAATATCCCACTTTGTTTCCCAACTTTGGTATAATGCTTCCCTCAGACATTAAATAAGGATGGTGAGTAGTTGGAAAAGCTGATTTCAGAAGGAACTGGGCTCAAAGACACTCAAGTGTCCAGAGCAAAAGCCGTTTTGTGAAGTAATCGTCTTGCAACAGAGAGCTTTCCAAGGACAAGGTGACCAATTGCCTCATATTAAAAGGGGATTATCCCTTATTTTGACCATTTACCCATTTTTGTTCCTTATTTCTATGGCGGGCAGTGGCACACTGAGCATGGGAGACTTCTCTTGTCTTTGTCGTCTTTTTCCAGCAAGAGAATTGTGGGTGTTGGCTGTGGAACTAACTCTATGGGGAATGAGGAATGAAGTGAAAGGCTTCTTGAGTAGAAAACCATTTTTTCTATGAGTTGCACTTTTATCCCTTATTCTTCCTTATCTCTGTAACCTCCTCCAGCCATTATAGGGATCATGAGATCTCTGTGCTCCTCTGGCTTTGGCCTCTTGGATATTCTCTTAGGTTTCCATTGTCCTACCATGAGCAATCATACCTTCAGCTGCCTGGGGCTCAAGCCATTCTTTTAAGATGTACCTTAATATGTGCCACTTCAAATTAACTATTGATCATCTGTCCTGTCTGTGAGTTGGTTTGGTTAAACAACTCTGGGAAGTGATTTGGGACATTTTGTGAAAATAAAAGGGTTATATTAATGCATTTTGTTATTGCTGATGATGTGTACAATTCCAAGCAAACAGCATCGCCCTTACAGTGGAACACTGCATTCTTGGCTGATGGGAGACCAGAAGTCACAAAGAATATAGAATGCTGGACATCATTATGTTCCATAATGCTAAACTTTTAATGTGACTGCTACAATGGGGGCTGAACAGGGAGAGGTGATGTCGAAGGATAGAGGGTGATGAGGAATAAGGAAGGAGTGATGGGCAGGGATAGTGTAGAATGAAGAACAGCCATTCTCATAGTCACAGGGGAGTGGTAACGAATAAGACCCATAGAGAATTTAGGAGAAAAATCTTTCATGCGAATGTAGAACTTGCTGTTATGTGGAGCACTTGAGGTAATATTGATACATTTAACAAGAGGCCACATAAACAGATCAGGGAGAAATAGGATGAGATGAAGATTCAGTTGGAAGAGGCTGGTGTGGAGCACAAACTCCATCATGAACTGAATGGCCTGTTTCTGTGCTAGAAAATTCCATGTAATCCCATCAAATCCCAGTGTGCCTTGACTCTATCAGAGAAATGCAGTGTAAATGTTGACTTTTGAACACAGAAGCTTTGGGGTCTGCAATTTTCTTTCTAATATGATGGCTTTTATTTCATTGTTCTACTGTTGATTGTTTTTAAGCCAATAATGAATAAGCAATCAAATCACTTTGTGTGTAAATCTTAACTTTATTGCTGTTGTCCTTCATGAACTGCATTAAATTGAATTAAACGTTAAATAATTTTTATTCTTTTTATTTCAGAGAGGAATTCTTTATTCCAGGGCTAGTTGACACACATATCCATGCATCACAATATCCCAACATGGGAACTTGCTTGGATCTACCACTTCTTGAATGGTTGGTCAGATATACATTTCCTGTTGAATCCAAATTCAAAGACCCAAAGTTTACAGAGGATGTCTACACTAAACTAGTGGTATGTCTAATATCTTAATATACCTCAATATATTTATTTTCCAATGTCTTCCATCAAAATGATGGGAGGTGTTTATGAACTCAAAACTGTTCTATCTTACAGGCTGTTTGAAGCTTACTGTGCAATGACTAGTTCTGCCCTTTTCTTTCTCCTAGGAATTCTAGCAGTAACTAATTCTGTAATCTTAGTCAAAGAGCTGTTATGGCACAAAAGGCCATTCCGCCCATTGAGTAAATGCTGGCTGTCTGTACAGCAATCCTTTCATACATTGTTTTGTCAGGCAAATTTTTTTTTCCCTCAAATGCTTGTCACCACTTCCATTACAGGCAGCAGGAAGCAAGTGTGTTAATGCAGCAATTATTAAACAAACACAACTTAAAAGCGAATTAACACCTCAACCTTGCATTGTCCAACAACAAGTTATTCAATTAGCTGTGTTTAATTGGTTTGGAAATTGCTTGGAAGACATCAACCCAGATTTATCTATCAAAAGTTTATTTTACCATATTACCACCAGTATATATTTTGGGTGTTACTTATTATGGTCAAACCTCCAATAAATGCAAGAAATAATATTCTGATCAAATATTTATTTTAAAAAATCTTCACCCATAACCTCTCATAAATTTGTTGTCCACAGCAAGAATTATGTGATTCCCATGTTTCCCTCATCATATTGCCTTAGATCACCCAGTGATCAAATTGCACATTTTTCTGAGCAATCTTTAATTAGTCCTTTCACATGTTGAATTAATAACCTAAAAATGTGTCATCATTATGAATGAAGATTTGAGAGAATTGTTATATTCACAATTTTGGCCGTCAAGATATATTCGTTGTTGTGTTGTGACTCACAGTCAGTATCTCAGTATACATTAAAGAGACATGCTAATGATATCACCACTCTAATGTGACTAGCATGTGACCTAAGACTATAAACACCCATCTTCCCTCTGGTTATTTGAAGTATGACACTATAGTGGAAGCATGCTCATCCACTGCAAAATAATAGGTTAATATTAGCCCAGGCATTTACACACAGACAATGTTTATTTATAGTAGTTGCAATAAATGTCTGTTGGATTCATCAATACCACAATATCATTGCCCAGTTTCTTATATTATAGGAGAAGTATAAACATTAGGTAATGCACAGTGTTCTAGACAAACTCACACTAGCCATTACATGCTACAGATGTCAAAGATGGAAATTATTGAGCTTCCTTTCCTAGCAGTGTAAAGTTGCCCATGTTTCACAGCCAAATAGAAAAGTGTTGAGAACACAGAGCTTACAAAAGCATTTACTTGGTTCCATAGGCGTTTCATGAGTTAGACAAAGGTAGTGACTATTTTCTCTCTGTATCATGTTCTGCAACAAGTGACAGGTTATCTGACCCTGGGTGGCATCATTTGCTCATGACTTCCAGTGGGGTGCATTCAGTGTGTCCAGGGTAAAAGATGCAACCTTATCTCACAACCCCAGTTTTCTTCACACTTGAAGTCAGACAGAACAAGTTACAAAGATGGGAGGAACAATCTGTGAGTCTTCGTAGCTGAGTTCCTGTGAGGAGGACGAGCACAACATCATCAGTTTAGAGGAGTTCCTTGATCAGTTTTTTTTAAATCTTTGGTCTCAGTCTTTACAGATTGTAGAATGTCAGAGATGCTTGCAAGTGGGGCCTGAAAACTTTCAACATTGATTGTCGTATCCTGGGAATCATTAGCTGGGAAAAAGAGAAATGGTGAGGCACACTCACAATGACCAGTGTTCACAGAAGTTTGGCAACAGGTGCCAATGACATAAATGACAATCCACAATATTACATGACAGCCTCAGGTGCCTTGCTTGTGATGGAGCTTGCCTCTTTTACACTTTAATAAGTGGGAGGGAAAAGAAACACTAATTTAGTACTATACAACTTAAACTATACCCCTTTAAAACATTATTCACATAGACAGCACAACAATCAATCTCCAATTCAATCACTGATTTGGTGGACTTGATTAGTGCTTTCTTGTATTAGAATGCTTCCATTTTAGTTCCTAGGTTTCTGTTTTGGTCTTTTCAGTCACAGAGACAAAGTAGATTGGATGGAGAGAAACAGACATTTCCTCCAGCACGGTCCTCACGGATCTGTAACAGATTACAGCTGAACCAATCCGAGCGCTGTCGTCAGGCAATCTTCCTTTAACTCAAAGATTCTCAGTGCCATTGTGTCTCAGCAATGCAACAGTCTCACTGATCCAAAAACAATATAGCCTTGCCCAGCTGTAAAAATAACACTCAATCCCACTTATCTTTTCAAGTTGTAAAAATCTTCTTGATATTTTAGCTATGTAGAAGTGTCTGACTTCCATTCTAGTTTGTAGTCCCTAACTTTAACTCTTACATAATACTGCAAATCGTGACAGCCAATCTGCACATTGACAGTTGTCACAAACAGCAGTTTGATAATGAGCAGCCCAGCTGTTTCAGTAATATAGGCCAGAACAGTAAGAAGAACATTCTTAGAAATGATGCCATGAAATAACTTGCATCCACTTGAGAGGTGCATGGGCTACATCTTAGTTTAACATTCTGAAAGAATTCCAACAATTCAGCACTTTCTCCATACTGTGCTGGGCATGTCAATCTTCATTCTTGACTTGAGTTTCTGGACTGGAACTCATTACCTTTTGACTCAGACACACCAAGTGCTGCCCACTAAACCACAGGTGTCACTGTGCAGAATGTGACTGTTTTAACCAATTCATGAGGTTTATGTGCTAATGATTTCAGCTTCTACCAGAGTGATTCACCAAACCTGACGTATCTGCAAAATGTGTAGAAATCACATAGAAACAGGTTCTAAATATCAAAGGGCACAATGATCTCCTTGTAAAGTTTTGGTCATTCACTCCCACTTTTGTCCATCCACCAGTTAGTTTTTAAAGTGGTATCTATGAGAACAATGGAGATATCGACTAAATGAGGTACTGGAACAAAGGGGATCTTGGTGTACAAGTTTACAAATTGCTAAAAGTAGTGACACATGCAGTTCCAAAGTGCCAACACAACACTAAGATACTTTTCTGGTGAAATGGAATTGAAAAGAAGGGAGGTTATGTTAAATGTCTACTGAACCCTAGTTAGAAGAACTGTGGACAGTTTTTAGTAAAAGGATATCAAAGCACTGGAGAAGTTGCGAAAGTAATAAGGAGGATCAGTAGGCTGGATGGAGAGAAATATCAATATCAGTAATGTCCAAAATTAGTAATCATCATTATAATTATAATTCTAACAGTGAATTCAGGAAAAATGTTTTTACCAAAGACATGGAGAGAATGTGAAACTTGTTATCATTGACAGTGGTTTAGGTGAATAATATTGACACATTTAAGAGGAAATTAGGTAAACAAGAGGCAGAAAGGAGCAGAAGAATATTTTGTTGGAAGTGAGATGAAATGACCCTTTGGAACATAAATGCTAGTGTTGGAAGATGAATCGTCCATTGCTTCCATGTAACTTCTTTACAGAATCAAGTTTGATTGATATTTTGCTATATGGATCAGGGAAACCCTGTAGAAAAGGAATAAAAGCTCTTCTTTTAAAGATAAAAGAGAAACTTTTTGCTAATGATGTCTTCATTGTTTGACAGAAAAGAACTCTGAGAAATGGCACTACCATTGCATGTTATTTTGCAACCATTCACACCGAATCAACTTTAAAGCTTTGCAGCATCATAGGTAAAAAGTTACTTTATTCACTCATGAGATGTGGGTATCACTGGATGGGCCAACATTTAGTGCCTGACCCTAGTTGCCTTTGAGAAGGTGGTGGTGAGCTGAAATTGCTTTAGTTGAACTAAATTTAGTTGTTAACATCAATGCATGCTGTTTATCTCAGTACAGGAAGATGGGGTTGGACTGATTCCTACCTGCCCAACGCCAAGTTTATATACCCTAGTTGAGAAATTAAATGCAAAATCACATGCATTGACTGTCCAATGTCCATTCTACACCAAACTTTCAGTCTGCATACAATGTAGGTCCCAGTCAGAAAGAAGATAGTTACAATTCAGGCCTGGAAACCATACTTCAGTAGGTGACTGGGATTGATTTTATGTTTTTTTTGTGTAATTACATTCCCTGACTGCTATTTATTAACAAATAATTTGTGATATGTAATGATTCACTATACTTATCCTTAGGGCCCACGGTTTGTTAGCTTGGACTCTCTAATGCTGTCCTATTTAACACACTTCATAGACTTAAGCTCATGCTACCCATATCCTATCTCATATCGGCTTCTATTCACTCATAAGACTAACCAATATTGGCTTTTGATCTGGGAACAACTTCTTCTTAAATTCTCATTTCTGTTTGAAACCTCCGCTGCCATCCAAGATCTCTGAAATCCTCCGTTCTCCTCTTCCACATGACTATTTTTCATCATTCTACCACTGTGACCTCATCTGCCTATGCCTCAGGCTTCTAGGATTTCCATCCAAAGTGTAGAAAATAACTCTGACTAAGCACCTGTCATAATTTCTCTTTATGATGCTTAATACCAATTTTTGCTTGATTATAGCAGCTGTTGTTTTATTTACATTAAATGTGCTCATTAAAAACAAGCTTTTTAAATGGGATATCTGGCCCAAAAGCAAACCACTAAGAAACAGGAGTAGGCCATTCAGTCTATTGAGCCTTCCCTGCCATTCAAAATGATCACTGCTGATTATACTTGGTATAATTTATCCATGTCAGTGTTTATTGCAGCCACCACCCATCACTCCACAGGGATTTTATCCTTCTCAGGGGAATTAATTTTGGCTGTTGTATTTAAGACTTTCTGGTTTCAGATACAAATACAAAAAAATGCTACAATACTAGCTATGCATGTCAGACAGGGAGAAAGAAACTAAGTTAAAGTTTCAGACCAAAGATCATTAATCAGAACTCATTGTTCATTTTCCTGAAATGTCAATTTTCATTTAGATTATTAGATAAGCAACTTTATCACTGTGATTTGTGGCTCAGTCTATAGCAATCTTGCCTCTATGTTAGAGGCTGCTGGCTCAAGATTCACTCCAGCTCCTCAAGCACATAATCCAGATCGACGCTCCATTTCAGTGCTGCACTTCAGAGATGCCTTCTTTCAGATGAGATATTGAACTGAGACTTTGGTTAGATGTATTTTTAAAAGAAGTCCTGTAACTTTAATTCAAAGGAGATCAGAAGAGTTTTCATCAGTGAAAAAGGTGTTTATCTAATAATTTAACTGAAAATTAGTATGTATATATTTGAAGCAGTTTGTTTGATAAATGATTAAATGCAGTTGTGTAATTATATTATACAATTATATAAGACAGCAATCTTCTGTACTGTCCTGTACAAAAGCCTGAAGTGGTCTATTCAACAGAACTCTTTTCTTGTTAGTCAGAGTGCAACAGGCATGTCTGCATTAAATTACTACAAAATGATAGACATTTCTACTTGTTACAAAGCTCTGAGTTAAATTTCTTGAATCACAGATGTTGCAGAATGTTTCCAGCATCTCCTATTTATATATCAGACTCCCAGTATTTTTGATCTTTTTCTATATATTGTCAATATAAATTTTAGTTAGAAAGACACAGTTGGCAAAGCTTTTCGGTTTTACTTATCTGGAAGATTGGCAAGAAGTACCAAAGGAGAGGAGTGTGCCAATGGTTAGCAAATGGATTCTCATTAGTAAAGTATTACTATCAAGATTGCACCAGTTAATGATGACTGACAGTTAATTTCTGTTTAAATTTTAAGCAAGGCAGAATTGGCTCGAATAGGTCAAGGCATTGCCAAAGAAATGAAGCAGAGAATGGCTGTCACCTGTGTGTATAAATGTTCTTTCTGCCAGCAAAGAACAGATCATTGTGTCTTAACATATTTAGATTCAATACACACAAGTTTGCCACAGTGCAAACCCAATTAACAATCCTAAATTAGTTGTCAGGATAATTTTTCACACACTCAGGATTATTTATCAAGCAATGTCCAGTTGTGAAATCACATTCAATACTGGATACCATTATGCGTTTTGCAAGCACAGGATTGTTGAGTACCTTTATTGTTGCCAACAGCTGAAAGCATTTGCTGTCAATCATGATTAGCCAGTACATGTTCCATGGCAATACCTCTATCAAACAGAGTCCATTTGCCAACCAATCTGCTGTTTTCATTTCATCTTACTATCGTGCACAAATGGTGCTGATAGGTGCAAGGTAAAAAAAAAAGCTTCAACAAAATGTCTTTTTTTCAGTAATACCCATAATTTGTATTACCAGACAGAGATAATCTGTATTACCAGACAGCTATTTAAGAAGAAAAACTCACATGTATATACTGCCTTTCCTAGTATCCTATAACACTCCAAAGTTAATGAAGCACTTTTAAACCGTAGCTACTGTTGTAATGTTCTAATGCAGCCAAATTATACACAGCAATTTTCCACGAGCAGGAATGACCCCAGGAAATATTTTGTGACTTTGTTTGATTTTTAGCTGGGACATGATGAAATTTCTTCCGATTGTCTTTGAACTAGTGCAACAGATTTTTTTATATACATCTACCCAGGGTCTCAGTCCAATATCTCATCTGAAAGAAGGCATCTCTGAATTGCAGCACTGAGATGGAGTATCAGTCTAGGTTACGTGTTTGAGGAGCTGGAGTGAAGTCTGAGACAGCAGCCTCTAACATAGAGACAAGATTGGTATAGACTGAGCCACAAATCACAGTGAAGAAGTTGTTTATTTAATAATTTAACTGAAACTTAGTATGTATTTATTTGAAGCACTTTAGTTGATAAATGATTAAATGTAATTGTGTAATTATATTATAGAATTATATAAGACAGCAATCTTCTGTAGTATCCTGTAGAAAAGCTCAATGTGGTCTTTTCAACAGAACTCTTTTAGTGTTAATCAGAGTGCAACAGACATGACTGCATCAAATTACTACAAAGTGGTAGACATTTTTGCTTGTTACAAAGCTGTGAGTACACAACGTGGACTTTCTTTTGTGTTGCACAGATAATTTGGGCCAGCGTGCTTTTGTAGGTAAAGTTTGTATGGACCTTAATGACTTGTTTCCTGAGTACAAGGAAAAGTTGTGCGAAGCTGTGGTTGAGACAAAAAGGTAAGGTTCTTTCACTGCGACCAACATCATATTCCTTAACCAGGGAGATTGAATCTTTGAGAAAGGAAAAAGAATGATGGAGGAAGAAGGGGTGTAAATCTGACTCAAATCCAGCAGAGAAACAAAAATAAAGAGCAAAAAACAATTGGATACGAGAGGGGACAAAGAAAACACAAGGAAAAGTAACAAAGGGAGTCACTTTTTGTTGCCCTTGGATTTCTCATGTTTTCCACAGAATCAGAATGAGGTTGGCAGTTGCATTAGGTAGATGAGCCTTCTGTAAGCCTTTGGGTATTTAAAGACATGTAGAGATAAGCCATACTCCACAGGAGACAGTGAGTCTGCAGATGCTGGAGGTCAGAGTTGATAGTGTGTTGCTGGGAAAGCACAGCAGGTCAGGCAACATCCGAGGAGCAGGAAGATCAACATTTTGGGCCAGAGCCTTTCATGAAGGACCCTTATCAAACAAAAAAATTGATATCGAGCCACACAATGCACTATTAAGACAATATTAAGACCAATAATTTCATTGTGATAGTTTTTAAGGAACATATTAAGTCAGTTAAGAGGCAGTTTAGGGAGGGAATTCCACAGTTTCGGGCATAGGACAATCAAAAATCATCCATTCATAAAGGTGTTTTTGTAGCACATTCAGCTACAGCATGAACACTATATAGTTGGGTATGTTTTTTTCAAGACTGTCATTAGCCCATTCAAAATATTCTCACTGTGGTAGGTCTCTGAATTTATTCCTGAGCATTATTTTGTGCTAAATTCAATAATCAATGGTATCTTGTGACTTAAGAAATGTTTTCACTTGTTATAATGTGTTCCTGGATGCTCAAGGTATATCTTACATTATACACAGCAATATAAGATGCTGGTATTGAACTTTTGTTGTCATTCACAGATTTGTTGCTGAACTAACCGGGCGGGAGGTAAGCCAAACCCTTTTAGACTCAATATTTAAAATGTCTGAGCAATTGGAAATGTCAGTGTACAGTTTAATTTGGTGCAAACTTTAGAGTCAAAGCAGAATAAAATACATGCTGGAAATCTGAAATAAAAATAGAAAATGCTGGAAATATTCTCTGGGTCTGGCAGCATCTCTAGAGAGAAAATCAAAGCCAATGAACAGAATCTTACCAACTTTGACGTGAATTATGGATTAGGAGTAGATCCAGACACTGCCATACTTGACTGGTTTCTTGCATTGCAATCATAAAGCTTTCTATGAGGTCATCACCAGGTATTCTGATTATTGAAAAGTGCTGTTAGGTTCCCTAGGCAAAAGGCCCAATCAGAAAGCACCAATCTCCAGGCTGGAGCAGCTTCACCATGGGACTGGTAGGAAAAACATTATTAAACTGGAAAGGGTATAAGAATGATTTACGAGATCTTACCAAGACTGGAGGGTTTGAACTATAAGAAGAGGCTGAACAGGCTGGGTCCTTTTTCCCTGGAGCGTAGCAGGCTGATCATTGACCTTACACAGGTTTATAAAATCATGAGGGGCATAGATAAGATGAATAGCCAAGATCTTTTCCCCACGGAAGGGGAGTCCAAAACTAGAGGGCATAGGTTTACGATGAGAGGGGAAGATTTAAACGGACCTGAAGGGCAACTTTTTCACACAGAGAACGGAGTGTATATAGAATGAACTGCCAAAGGAAGTGTTAGAGGCGGGTACAATTACAACTTTTAAAAGATATTTGGACTGATACATGGATAAGAAGGGGTTAGAAGGATCTTGGCCAAGTGCGGGCACATGGGACTAGTTCACTTTAGGAAATCTGGTCAGCATGAATGAGTTGGGCTGAAATGTTTGTTTTCAAGCTGTATGACCTTATGATTGCAGCTTGATAACCTCTCATCAGAACTAGAAAAAGAACCGTAAGATGTTTTAACCTCATACAGAGACGGAATAGGAGATTAAAAGTGTGCAGGGAAAAGAAAAGGGTAGCTCTATGATAGTCTGGAAGTCACAAGAAAATAAATATCCACAGAGATGATGGTGCAAGGCAGAAGGAGATAATATAGAATGCCTACAGTGTGGAAACAGGCCCTTCAGCCCAACAGGTCCACACCAACACTCCGAAGCATAACCCACCCAGACTCATTCCCCTTACGTTATATTTACCTGAACACCATGAGCAAATTAGCATAGCCAATTCACCTTACCTGCATGTCTTTGGACTGTGGGAGGAAACCCACATAGGCACAGGGAGAATGTGTGCACTCCACACAGCCAGTTGCCTGAGGCTAGAATTGAACCGTGGTTGCTGGCACTGTGAGGCAGCAGTGCTAAGCACTGAGCCACCTTGCCAAAGATGCATTGTCCTGATTTAAAATCACATGAACTGATTGCACTTGGGAGATTGGCAAACACTATTCACTAAGTATAAATAGTACATTAGAATAGCGTATTCCCTTTTTATGATGTCCTCCCCAATACATGGGGGAGACCAAGTCAGATTGGGAGGGGGCCGTCTTACAGAACACATCCATTCACTCTACAAGTTTGACCCTGAGCTTTCAGTCCTCTGTCATTTTAATTTCCCATCCACACTCATTCTGACCTCTTTGTTTTTGGCCTCATTTGCTGTTCCAGACAAATCCAACAGAAGCTCAAGCAAAATGACCTCATCCTTCCATGAGACATTTTACAGCTTTGTGGACTCAACTTTGAGTTCAATCTCAGACCAGAGCCTTCTCCCCTGTTTTTCAAACATCATGTGCTGTTAGTGGTTCTGTGATTCCCATTCATATCTCCTCAAGACCCTGTTACTGTTTCTAATGTTTTCTAGCTCAGATGAAAGATCAAAAGCATTAACTCTGCTTCTCTCTCAACAGATTCTGCCCGACCTGCCAAATAATTTCAGCATTTTTAGTTTGAATTGTTGTTGAAAAATGTACTTCAAAAATGTACCTTTTTAGGAGATGAATTCCTCACTGTGTGTGTGTGTTTGTGTTAACAGAGCTGCATGCAAATGTTTGTCTCTTTTTTATTTCCAGTATCCTCTGGTAAAACCCATTGTGACTCCTCGTTTTGTGCCTAGCTGCTCTTCTGAATTAATGAAACAGTTGGGGTCATATGCAAGCTCTGAGGGTTTGCATATTCAGGTACTGCCATCATAGAATTTAATGTGTTTCAAAAAACTGTTGGTATCTTACTTTCCTGCTGCAAATGTGAGTAGTTTAAACATTCAATTCTAGTATCTGAAGGAACAAATGAAGCAAATCCTGATTTTTCATTTTACACCATAAACTATGGCTGAGGTATGTTCAAACTAAAATGTACAAAAAAAAAGTGCATTTGTGATGATAGCAATGACACTATAACCTTAAAATGTGCTTGTTTAAACTGGACATTTATAAAAGTTTAGGTTATTACAGCATAAAAGGCAGCTCTTTGTCCCATTGATTCTGTAAAACCTCTTTCAAGGAGCAATCCAGTTTGTCCCATGCCTTGATTCTTTTCCCATCACCTTGCAATTTTTAATGTCAAAATGCACCCAGTTCCCTTTTTAAAGGTTTTGGTGCATTTATCTTCACCAGTAGGCAGTGCATTCCAAATCCTAACCATATTTGCATAAAAGAAAAGGGCTTTCCTCATGTTACCTCTGGTTCCTCTGTCTGACATGGTTATCAATCCTTCAGTCATTGATATCAAATTTTCTTTATTTACTCTATGCACTTTGTAATTTCACACTAAACGCAATGATCATCAACCATTTGCATTCACGTCAATTTCAAAATTTCTGCTAACAGCATTCTAAGAGCTATGTTAATCTCAGATGGAAAAATTGAATGAGTTCCACAGAATTAGTTCTCTTGTTCTGTACATTAATCATATAGATGTCACAAGTAAGTGATAGACTACCTTCTGCCACCTCTGCAATATCACCAGTTTCAGTCTGCTTATATCTTATTTTCCATTTCTTTGTTACGTCTAGACTTGATCATTTCAAAGTAATCCTAATTTCCCACTTTCCACTCACCATATTGTGAATTCATTCAAAATGTTTGCTGTCCGTATCCTAACTTGGAGCAAGTTCTATTCACCTATCATCTGTGTGCTCTTTGATCTATATTTGTTCCAGGTCTGCCACAACACATGGCCTCTCCCTTCCCTATCTCTGTAGCATTTAGTGACCCCACTAAATCTGAGATTTCTGTGCTTCCCATTCTGGCCTCTTGCGCATGTTTGATTTTAATTGTTCCACCACTGATGGCTGTACCTTCAGCTCTTGAGACTTTAAGCTCTGGAAATTCAACCATAAACCTCTATTCCTCTCTAATTCCCTCTTTTTTAAGATGCTCCTTAAAACCTGTACTCTTTTGCTAACTAAATGTTGTGCATACTTTTTTGCCTACATGAAGATCGCTAATGGAGTTTTGAAGTACAGTGTCAGTGTCCCTAATTCTAGGTCAGAAGGTGTAGGGTTCAATTTTCATCTGCTCAGGATGTGAACGGGTTGATTTAAAAAATATCAAAAGTCTCTGGTGTGGTTAAATAATAAGGTAGTAATGTCGCGGCTCATCCTTTGCCTAAAGTGCTACAATGCAGAGTGATTATTGGTCCTGACCTTGTAATGATGTTAAGGCACTTCCCTCATCTGCATGTTGAGTCTCTTGATCACTCTTAAAGTGATAGCACTCATCTTCTTCCTTTCCAAAGATAACTCTCAAGTGCAACAAGTGAAAACACATAAACTTTGGATAATAGCAAAATTATTTGTGTAGAAATATGGATTGTAAAATTTATAAGCACCGAAGTCTAAATGATCATATTTCATTTAGTGGTCTGCCGACACTTCCAGACCTTGTTATAACGTTACTTTCTGGAAGTGTGGATTTTGTCCTTGGCTGTTTTTGGTCTGCAGACATATCATCATGGTGGTAAAAACAATGACTGCAGATGCTGGAAACCTTCTTCTGGATCAGTGGTGCTGGAAGAGCACAGCAATTCAGGCAGCATCCGAGGACAGGCAAAATCGACATTTCGGGCAAAAGCCCTTCATCAGGAATAAAGGCAGAGAGCCTGAAGCGTGGAGAGATAAGCTAGATCTTGTAGAGAGGGGAGGAAAACTTCTTCAAGGCAGGCATCCTTGCAAGAGGATTCGCAGTAGGGTTAAAATCAACGAGGTAAAAACAATGACTGCAGATGCTGGAAACCAGATTCTGGATCAGTGGTGCTGGAACAGCACAGCAGTTCAGGCACCATCCGAGGACGGGCAAAATCGACGTTTCGGGCAAAAGCCC
>NC_057711.1:114703706-114716046 GCF_004010195.1 Chiloscyllium plagiosum | reverse complement strand
TTGGGGCAGAGGGATTGGAGGGCTGCGCGTTGTGAGGGTGAGAGGTTGGAGTGGGGGAGGGGGGTCGACAGGTTGAGGCGGTTAATGTCCCGGCGGCAGTTGGAAATGAAGGGGTCGAGGGCAGGTAATAGGCCAGCGCGGTGTGTCCAGGTGGATGCAGTGTGTTGGAGGTGGGCGAGGGGGTCCTCGGAAGGTGGGCGGGAGTCCTGATTGTGAAAGTAAGCTCGTAGGCGGAGGCGACGGAAGAATTGTTCGATGTCACGGCGTGTATTAAATTCATTGATGCGTGGACGGAGGGGGACAAAGGTGAGTCCTTTGCTGAGGACTGATCGTTCGTCCTCAGTGAGGGGGAGGAAGACATATCATCATGTTGATTACTGCCGTAGTGTTCCATCACACCATCCATGTCTGGATTATTTACCATGTACCTCCTTTAACTGGCTTCAGTCCCTTCACAATATTGCTCCATCGGATGTGATTTCATAAGATCTAGGCTCACTGAAGACTTGAGGTACCTTTGCACGTAACCAAGTTCCCTTTGTGGAATGTATGACTCTGAACTTGTGTCCTACATGTGGATGAAGTAGCTCTGCACCTGCCTGCTAGTTATGCACCATTTTAATTGTTATGAAGTGTTTCCTGCATCTCAGGGCATTTGAAAAGGTTGTAATTTGGCACCAACATTCTCACTTACCCTCTGACATGATCTCTGCTGGTGATGGTCACCCCATTTCCAGAGCAGTAGTACTGTTATGTAACATGGCAACACCCAAGCTTGTTCTATTGTCTTACACTTCAGTATAAATTATGTAAAGTTGCAAACCATTTTCTAGGTGAGACCATTTAATCTGGGATAAAGTGGTGAGGATGTCATATGGTTCATGCCCCATTTAGCATGCCAGTCCCTAAATGGTCATATACTTTGGCCCATTGTCAGTAGCCTTCTTAATGTTGCATATGAAGATTTGCTCTAAGCTCACCACTGCTTACCGTGTTATGTGATGGACGTTCACTGCAGATACATCAGTAAATGGGTTAACAGGTACATTTGTTGCCACCATTCACCTGTTAGATTAGGATCTAAAATGCATAACTTATCTACTGTATAGAAGAAAGCCACCAGATATTTTAATGCAATTATGTTGTCTTTGACAATATGTGATTTATTGCATTATAGCAAGTTACATTGAAATGCTGGACATTGTTACTCAGACTATGAGGGGGATCTTGATGGTAAATCCTCCGAGATCCAGAGCTGTTCTCTCATCCAAGTCTGTATGACACGCCATACTGAGTAGTGCTCATTTCAATGTTTGGCTTTAATTTTTTCAGAGGCCAACCCCTTATATAACAAAGCTGAAAATGTGTTGCTGGAGAAGCGCAGCATGTCAGGCAGCATCCAGGGAACAGGAGAATCGACGTTTCGGGCATAAGCCCTTCTTCAGGCTTATGCCCAAAACATCGATTCTCCTGTTCCCTGGATGCTGCCTGACCTGCTGCGCTTCTCCAACAACACATTTTCAGCTCTGATCTCCAGCATCTGCAGACCTCACTGTCTCCTTATATAACAAAACCAATGATAGGAAAAGTTTGGTAAAACAACCTTTTTTCAGAGGTTGTACTATCTTTTAAAGTTCACAACATGTACTTCAGAGACTGAAGAATTTCATTGCAGCATCAAGAAACAAATAAGCTTGTTTTTTATATATAACCAGAGTCACATAAGTGAGTCCCGTGCCGAAGTGGAGCTTGTGAAGAGTTTGTTTCCAGAATGCAAGAATTATACTGATGTTTATGACAGACACAGCCTCTTGAATGATAAGGTAAGTGCGCGATGCCACATTCTTCTTCTTCAAACAATCACTTGGAGCAGTTCTTAAAACATCTGTTATCCTTCATGTGCTTGTACTCTAAGCTCATATGTCTGACGACAGGCCCAATAATTCAGCTAGAGGACAGACGTGGGGGTTCCAGCTATTTCTGCTGTTTAGATGTCAGCCTGAGCTCAGCAAATAGCCCTTGTGTCTCCAACTCAAAGCTGTGGATTCAAATCCTCCTCCAAACACCTAAGTACCAAAAATCTAGCTTGATGCTCACAGCGCAATGCTGAAGAAGTGCTACACTGTCACAGTTTTTGAATCAGAGTCCTGTCTGTCCTTCTAGTTGGGTTGAATAGAGGCCCGAGGCAGGAATCAAACCTGGGCCCCTGATGCTGTGAGGCAACAGAGCTAACCACTGAGCCACCGTGCCACCCCTTTTGACCATTATCACTATTATATTTATGAGGTCTGGCTGTGCACAAATTGTCTGCTGCATTAGCTATGTCATAATGGTGATGGAAGTCCAGAAACATTTAAGTGGCTGCAACATGTCCTGCAGTTGTGAGAGGTGAGATAGCAAACCAAATCTCAATTTTGTTTTCTTTTATTGGAGCACCAGTTCTGGGTGGTGAATGGGGGAAGTTCGATGAGGGATGCATTACCTGCTACGCCCTCCCTCCATCTGCCACCCTGGGAGTTATTTTGAAAAGCAGAGAAAGTGATGGTACCAAGACCTAGTCAGAACCTACCCTCAAGTTTTGCACAATTCATAGGAACATAGGAGCAGGGAACAAACATAGGCCCTTTACCCCTACTTACTACTCCTACCCCCTCATCCCTGTTTCCCCTTCCATCATCCCCTGACTCCCTTCACCCAGATTCTGTCTTATTATATTATATTCACCAGAATATGATGTTAAAACAAGAGAGAGAAATGTGTGTCAATTTGTTTGCAGTAAAGCAATGCCTGTGAAGGAGATGGTGCTATAATGACCTGTGCAGGATTTCACACTGCTCACACTATTCATAAACAATGGAACAAACTATTTCAAGCAATGCATGCTGATTTCCTGTCGCATTGCACTTTTTCAAGTTGTCTTTTATGTTTTGGCTGCTCCTATTCATGTCTAGTCTTCTGCTTGTCTTGGTTTTACATATTTATTATTAGGGACAAGTCTGTTTCTGATTAGATAGACATGACCTTCTAAAAAAGGACTGTCCTGGACTGATTCTGTATTGTCCAGGGGAAGGGTGGGGCCAGGGACATGCTGTGGTGGTGGGGGGTGGGGGGTAGGGAGGTGTTTGGAATTGGAGATAAATTACCCAGAGTTTTCATTCCCAATTGACTTGACTTTATTAATCAGTTTCTTGACCAAGAACTTTGATTGGGTGCTGAGCATATGTATTATGGCACATAATGCAATACGGTTGTGGAGTTGAGACCAGATGGATTACATGGTCTTTTCCTGATATCATCCTGTCATAGAATTATACAATGATTCATCACAGAAGGAGGCCATTCAATCCAGTATGTCTGTACTGGTCCATTGAAGGGGCCGTTCAACGAAACCTATAATCGCTCTCCTATAATCCCGCAAATTTCCATTTTGGCTTTATGTAAAGAGATGGTTTCCATACTTTTAGCCTATCTCTCTCTCTCTCTCTTTCTTTTTATCTTTTTCTCTCTCTCTACTCCTTTCACTGTTTGTCCTTTTCTCTCTTCTGGTTTTGGAAGTTGATTAGCTCAGTTAGATGACTAGAGTGTGGTCCAGGATAAAGTCAACAGTGTAGGTTCAAACCCTGTTTTGTCTGTATTTCTTGAAGGTCCTGCCTCCTCCCCATATTTGACACTTAGTACCCCTCCAGCTATATTTGATCTATTGTCTCTCTCTAATGGAGGAAGATACTCATGATCCTTTGTGGTGTGGCTAACTACATCCCCTCTATTCTCTCACCATGTATGTATTCTTATTCTTGTCTCTCCAGTTGCTTCATCGATCTCTCTGTTCTCTTATATACCTTCACCTGGATATCTCCCAGGCTGCTGATTGTAGTTAAATGAGCTTTTGGTCATTAACTGGCTGTCACAAATGATGTTTTCACACAGACAATCATGGCACATGGAGTATACCTCTCCAACGATGAGCTGAATGTCTTCCAAAAAAAGGGAGCAGCCATTTCACACTGTCCTAATTCAAACATCTCGTAAGTATACAACCACAGAAATCTGGGCCAGATATATTCCTGTTGTAAATCTTAGCATTGTGGTCCCTTAAGCACAAAATTCAGGACAAACCTTCTAGTGCGGTATAAAGGGAGTGCTGCAACGTCTGAGGTGCCACATTGCTGGTGGGACATTAAACCAAATCACTTCAGACCCTTCAGATGGCCAGCATTCTGAAGAAAGCTAGGGGAGTTCCCAGTGTGTCCTGGCCAACCTGAACAAACAGAATCTCTGGTCATCATCACATTGCTGTCTTTGAAAGCTTGTTGTGCGCAAACTGGCTGCTGAGTTTGCTACATTACAGCAGTGATTACAGCTGTTCAAGAAGGACTTGCTTGGCTGTGAAGCAGTTCAGGTTATCCTGTGGTAATGAATGGTGCACAATAAATGCAAAATTTTGCTTCTCGTGGAAGAACATTGGAATTGGCAAGGCTGAATCCCAGCTTTCTCTGGCTGTGTCCTATGACCCCCCTGTCTCATGGAAACATGGAGATTTGGTAGAGAGGGTCCTCTCAGACCAGAACTTCACAATGGTTGCTTTGTGCGGGACCGTAGAAGCTTGATCCCACCTCTCCCATTTCCTGATGATTAGAAATTCCAACTAGGGATGCAGGTCTAGAATTTCAAAGATTTTAAATTTTGGCAATTTTTTGGCTGCCTTTTTACACAGAATTCCATCAGAGTTTTCAACAGAAACAGGTAATTTGTCCAAGACATTAATTAATGCTCCACACTAACCTTCTCTGGCACTCCCTCTCGTCACCTTATCTCACTTACTCAGCACATCTTCCTATTCCTCTCACCTCAGATTTTTGCCTCGGTTCCCCTTAAAGGCATCTCAAGTACTCACCTCAATTACTCCCAATGGAAGTGAGTTCCACATTCTCAAGACTTTCAAAGGAAAGAAGTTTCTTTTGAATTCCCTACTGTTTTTATTGGACAATACCTAGCTTTAAGATAAAGTGCGCTTCAAGAGTTGGATGTACCATTGTGATAAAAGCCAGAAGAACTGTATATCCCAGAAATCAGAAAGAAAAATAGAAGTTGCTGGAAAAGCTCAACAGGTCTGGCAGCATCTGTGGAGAAAAAATCAAAGTTAACACTTCAGGCTGAGGGATGCTTCCTTAGAACTCAGTTGATGTGAAGATTACATTCAAGTCTATGCATTATAAAACCCAGTGTGGAAGCTGAACTTGTTCATCAAGGATATGGAGACATTAGTCCTCTTTCTTTTTACCTTTTAGACTTGGCAGTGGCTTATTTGATGTCCGAAATGCTTTGAATCACCAAGTGAAAATAGGACTAGGAACTGGTATGTAAAAGATCTTGTGCTGTTTAAATATTGTTGCTTCTTAATAAGAATGTATTTGAGATATGAAGACTTGAAATGTTAACTATTTCCCCCTCTCCACAGATGCTGCCAAACTTGCAGCATTTCTGCAGCACTTTCTGTGTTTGTCCCAGATTTCCAGCATCTGCAGTATTTGACATTTATTAGGTTGAGATATTCCACTTTGGCAATTTCCACTTTTGGATTTTTCATGTTGGTTCTGGTCAACCATTGCCTTGGGGCTCCAAGTATCCTACTACACACCGGCCCAGAGTTTCACTGGAACACTCTCATCCCTCCCTTCCATCCCTGTCTTCTTCACTAACTTCTGCAAAGAAAATACAAGGAAACGTCATGAACATCTCCACCATTATGCAGGTCTTTATGGATTGGTAATTAATGAAACCACTTTTTCCTTGCTCCATATTGTATTTTACCACAAATTACTACCAACAAAGTATACAAACATTTAAAAACGTTTCTTAGGATGCCGGAGATTTAACTGCAGATTTTGAAAGTTGATTGCAGACTCAAACTTCTCTATCCCTCTGTCTTCCTTCCTCCCTCCCTCTCTCAGCATCTCTCAAATCTTTTTTTAATTTCAAAAATAAACTTTATTCATGAAATTATTTGGATCTCTATACAATTGGTCGTGCCATTCTTGTGCACACCTTACATTGCTTTACATACAGACATCAAAATTTATTTTTCCAGTATACAAGTCTGTACATTTACTACCCAGCCCTTCTGCTGAGGCGTCAGCATAGCCCACATGACTGCGTGGGCCCCCTGTTCTTCTTAGGCAGGCAGATGTTACACGGTGGTCTTTCCCCACCGCGCCTTGGCGGCAGCTGCCCCAAGCTTCAGCGCGTCCCTCAACACATATACCTGGACCTTGGAATGTGCCAGTCTGCAACATTCAGTCAGGGTCAACTCCTTCAGCTGGTTTCGGACCGCCCAAAGAGCGGTCATTTATGGGATGAGGGCATCACTGGCCAAGCCAGCATTTTTTGCCCATCCCTAATAGCCCAGAGGGTAGTAAAGAGTCAACCACATTACTGTGGGTCTGGAGTACATGTAGGCCAGACCAGGTAAGGATGGCAGATTCCTTCGCTAAAGGACATTAGTGAGCCAGATGGGTTTTTCCCAACAATTAACAATGGATTCACAATCACAATTAGAACCTTACTCCCAGATTTTACTGAGTTCAAATTACACCAACTGCCATGGCAGGATTTGAACCTTGGTTCCCAGAATATTACTGGGTCTCTGGATTAACAGTCCAGCAATAATACCACAAGGCCATTACTGCCCCTTCCAGGCTGTCCCCACTGAGTGCCATCTGCACCAATCATTCAGCTCTTAGTTTCACTCAACCTGGATGCACAGACACAGCAGGAAATCTGATTCCATGCTGTGGACAGGGGGTCACCACTTGCACCAAACCAACTGCCAACCAATGGGCTTTGGGAACTGAGGTAGAGGGAGGGAGGTTTCCGCAACCGGTGCTATCTTTGTCTCACCAGCAGCAGCCAGTTACTGAACTGAAAGTAAATGGTCCTGTGGCTGCAATCACTGACCCTGCATCTCTACTTCCTTTCCCCTTCCCCGGCCAGACACTGTCTCTGCAAGTGTACCCGGACACTGTTGGCCACATGTTTCAGGCCTCTCGGCCAGTCCCCCCAACATCTACCCTCACTCCCTGGGGCTGTCAATCTACTCCCCCATCACCCCTTCCAGAGCTGGTCTGGTCCTAGTGCCACTCCCCTGTCGCCTAGTGTTCATTGACGGTGTTGGTGACTGAGGGTAAGTCAGTTAGGTGAGTGGCTCAGTGAGGTTGAGTGATTAAATGATTGAGGGTGTTGGCTGAGTGAGTGAGCGTGACAGGCTGTGAGAATAAGTGGGTAAGTTTGAACCAGGCACCCAGTCTCAAGTCCACAAGTTACCTGCAAAATCACAACAAAATCAAGTTTACCTGGTACATCATGACTGGGTCAAAGCTGAGATCTGCTGGTATATTGGTGCACAAAGTTACCTATAGTTAGATATGCCAGTTCTTCTGGTATCACAGCAGATAGCAATTACTCTGGTTAGAGGGAAAATCAACCTAGTTGCAGTTTTCTAACAGTTTTAATTGATCTTCCCTGCCTGGAGGCTCCTTAAATAGATCTCAAGTGTCAGACAGCAGGAATCTAGAGATTGTTCTAGTACATACTCTTGCCTCTCTGGGCTGCTGTGAGTGATTCTGATCAAGAAAGGAAATACAATTTTGTCTTGGGACCTTCTATCAGAGCCAATGTTTGTCTCCTCACCCCCATGGATGACTGTATCTGGGTAGGAGAAGGGGGGGGTGACGTTAAGGTAGGATAAAGGAGCATTGGGAGTGCAAGAAGCATAAACAGTCATTAGCCTCAGTGCAGACAGGGTGTTGGAGGTGGATGACTGAGGTTTATCTGCCAGCTATAATCAAAAGCTGAGACAACGAGAAGGTAGCGCTTCGACATAGTAAAACATCCAATGTCGTTAACAGGAGTTCAGGTGGGAGAAAAAGTTTAGCCTCTTCATTCAAATTTATTTAATGGCCTCAGGATGAACTCCCAAACCTCCATCAGGTATTCGGAGGAAAGAAAGAAAGGAGAGATGAGAGAATGACAGGTAGCTGGAACGGGGGAATGAGCGAATGAAGGAAGAGAAGGGTGAGGAGGGAAGAGGGAAGGATGAGCCTATATTTCTATGGCACCTTTCAAGACATTCCAAAGCACACTTTGGAAATGGATCCGAGTGATACATAACTTTGCCCCTCCCATGTTTGAGGAAAGTCCACACATGGTTGAGTATTTGCAATCCGGGTACATGTTGTCTCCCATTGGGAGTATGTATTGGTGATTGGAGAATGACAGTGATGACACTTCCAGGAACATGTCCAACCAGCGTTTGCAACCAGGGAGGGGGTGGTGTCGAAAAGTGAAGTAGGGAGATAGCAGGACAAATCCCATATCCAGTTTGCCTGTCTCACCTACCAAGATCACCCACCATTTGGTGGAAATATAAAAGATATCCTCTCATGTAGTCACTCAGCTATTTTTACAGGTCTATGATAACTATTATTAATATCTGTTTTAGATGTTTCAGGTGGTTACTCTCCGTCTGTACTTAATGCCGTGCGAGCTGCAATTGATGTGACCAAAATTCTGGGCTTTCAATCTTCCAATAATGAAAGGCTTACATACCAGGAAATATTTAGGCTCGCTACTCTTGGTGGCAGTCAAGGTAGGAAACTGTCACTAAACTTCATAAAACTTTATTTTTAATTTAACAAAATACATAATAATTACAGTGGAATTATTCAGTGGCACTAACAGGCTATTCAACCCGATTGGTCTATACTAATACTTGCACTTACTTCGTCCCACCCTACTTGATCACAGCTAATAAGCATATCTTTGGCTTCCCTTTCCTCTTGCATGCTTATCTACTCTTCCCTTCAATGTGCCTGCACTATTCACCTCATCCACTCCTTGTGATAGCAAGTTTAAATTTCTCACCATTTCCTGGGTAAAGAATCTTCTCCTGAATTTGATATGTTGGTATCTACCTTATTTTATACCTTCTGGTCTTGTATACGTCAATAAGTAAGAATGCCCATATGTCTACCGTTAAAACTCCTTACTAGTTTGAAGACCTCTATTGGATCATTCCTGAGCCTTCACTTTGTATTTATTCTTTGCGTTTCAAGCTAAGAGGCAAGGAATGCTGAAATATTGAGTGCAAAGTTTGACAGCAGGGTTAATCATTGTATGGCTTTCATTGTGTGATAGTATGCTAATTCATTTACCTTTGATCTCCAGAATTGATTGAGTGACCTCCAATAGTGTAGGTTTGCATAAGAAGTACTAATTGAGCGGAACATTGATGGCATGGTGGCTCAGTGGTTAGCACTGCTGCCTCATAGCGCCAGGGACCCAGGTTTGATTCTACCCTCTAGGTGACTGTCTGTGTAGAGTTTGCACATTCTCCCCGTGTCTGTAGGGGTTTCCTCTGGGTGCTCTGGTTTCCTCCCACAGTCCAAAGATGTGCAGCCTAGGCGGATTGACTGTGGGAAATTGCCCAAAATGACTAGGAATGTGTAGTTTTGGTGGATTAGCCATGGGAAATGCAGTGTTTCAGGGAAAGGGTAGAGAGAGTGAGTCTGGGTGAGATGCTCTTCAGTGTGGACTTGTTGGGCCAAATGGCTTGTTTCCACACTGTAGGTATCCTATGATCCATGAGAACAAGCACTGCAAGTAACAACAGGTACACAATAGCCAGGCCTTCTAGACATCCTTTGTGTTCGTGAAAATCATTGCTGCATCCTCACATAATATTGCTGCTCTTTTTCCACAAAACAAGCAAATTCTCGGTGTCCTATCACTCCTTCTCAGGCTGTTTTTTTCCTCTCATCCGATGGATAACACTCTTTCACCACCAAATTCAGGAAACTTTTGTCAGGAGATCCAGGGATGACACAACCTCAGAATGAAGGACAATCAGATGGAACTGAGATACAGAGAAATTTATTTACTCAGGTGGTAGTGAATCTTTGGAGACCTTTACACCAGATGGATGGTTCAGCTCAGTCATTGAGAATGTTCAAGACAGAGATTGATAGACTTTTAAATATTGAGGATGACAAGGTATATCGGAAGCACGTGAAAAAAAGGCATAAATGATCAACCATGACCCAGGTGAATGGCAGAGCAGGCTTAACAGACACAAGACTGACTGCCTTTGACATCAAGGCTGCATTTGACCAATTGTAACATCAAGGAGTCCTAGAAAAACTGGAATCAATGGGTATCAGGGGGCAAACTCTCCTCTGGTTATTATCGTATCTGGCACATAGGAAGATGGTTGTGGTTGTTCGAGGTCAGTCATCTCAGATCCAGGACATCTCTTCAGGAGTTCCTCAGGGTAGTGTCCTAGACCCAACTATCTTCAGCTGCTTCATCAATGACTTTCCCTCCACCATAAGGGCAGATTGCATAATATTCAACACCATTCAGGATTCCTCAGATACTGAAGTAATGCATGCCCAAAAGCAGCAAGGTCTGGACAATATCCAGGCTTGGGCTATAAAGTAGCAAATACTACTCCCACTGCACAAGTGTCAAGCAATGACCATCTCTATTGAGACAATCTAACCATTGCCCCTTTATATTCAATGGCATTACCATCACTGAATCCCCTACTGTCAACCATTAACCAAAAACTGAACTGGACTAGCCATGTAGATACAGTAAGGTTGTAATACATTTAGATTGTACCACAAAAACAAGTCAGAGGCTATGAATACTGCAGTGAGTAACTCACCTCCTGACTCTCCAAAGTCTGTCTACTATCTAAAAGCACAAGTGAAAAGTGTGATGGAATGGTCCCCACATGCCAGGATGGATGCAGCTCCAACAATATTCAAGAAGCTTGACACCATCCAGGATAAAGCAGCCCGCTTGATTGGCACAACATCCACAGTTGCAGTGGTATGTACTATCTATGAGATACACTGCAGATAAATTACCAAAGCTGCTTAGTAGATAGCTCCTTTCAAACCCATGGCCACTACCATCCAGAGGGACAAGGGCAGCACATACTTGAGAATATGATCACCTGCAAGTTCCCCTCCAAGCCTCTCACCATTTTGACTTGGAAATATATTACTGCACCTTCACTGTTGCTGGGTCAAAATTCTGGAATTCCTTCCCTAAGAGCATTGTGGGTCTACCTACAGCACATGGACTGCAGCGATTCATGAAGGCAGCTCAGCAACATCTTCTCAAAGGTAATCAGCAATCGCAGTAAATGTTGGCCCTGTTAGTTGCAGCCACATCTCGTGACTGAATAAAAACCTCAAGGAGCCAAACAGCCTGTTCCTACTTTTGTATTCCATGTTCTGAGCCTCAGAAATGAAAACTTTTTGGGATTGTGGAGCAGCCAATGTACCCCGTATTTTGAACGTTACGTCATCTAATTATTGAATTATAGAACAGTATAGAGCAGAATGAGGTTATTTAGCAGATTAAGTGTGCGGCAGCCCTCTCAAAGAATCAGTTCCACCCCTTTCCTATATTCCTATAATTTTTCTTTCTCAAACTATTTATCCATTTTACTTTTTGGAATTTTTTTACTGAATCTGCATCCATCAGTCATGGATATCCAGTCCCTCTACACCTCCATCCGCCAAGACCAGGGCCTCCAAGCCCTCCATTTCTTCCTCTCCCGACATCCCCAACAGTACCCTTCCACCGACACTCTCATTCGTTTGGCCGAACTGGTCCTCACCCTTAACAATTTCTCCTTCGATTCCTCCCACTTCGTCCAGACCAAAGGGGTAGCCATGGGCCCCAGCTATGCCTGTCTCTTTGTTGACTACGTGGAACAGTCCATCTTCCATAATTACACCGGCACCACTCCCCACCTCTTCCTCTGCTACATTGATGACTGCATTGGCGCCCCTTGTGTTCCCACGAGGAGGTTCAGCAATTCCTTAACTTCACCAACACATTCCACCCTGACCTTAAATTTACCTGAACCATCTCTGACACCTCCCTCCCCTTCTTGGACCTCTCCACCTCTATTAATGACGACCGACTTGACACCGACATTTTTTACAAACCCACCGACTCCCACAGCTACCTGGATTACACCTCTTCCCACCCTACCTCCTGTAAAAATGCCATCCCGTGTTCCCAATTCCTCTGCCTCCGCCATATCTACTCCCAGGAGGAATAGTTCCACCACAAAACACACCAGATGGCCTCCTTCTTTAGAGACCGCAATTTCCCTTCCCACGTGGTTAAAGGTGCCCTCCAACGCATCTCGTCCACATCCTGCACCTCCGCCCTCCGACCCCACCCCTCCAACCGTAACAAGGACAGAACACCCCTGGTGCTCACCTTCCACCCTACCAACCTTTGCATAAACCAAATCATC
>NC_057711.1:114682421-114703314 GCF_004010195.1 Chiloscyllium plagiosum | reverse complement strand
CTATTGTACTCTATGCTACTTTCTCCCCACCCCCACCCTCCTCTCATTTATCTCCACCCTTCAGGCACTCTGACTGTATTCCCGATGAAGGGCTTTTGCCCAAAACGTCGATTTTACTGCTCCTCGGATGCTGCCTGAACTGCCGTGCTTTTCCAGAACCACTCTAATCTAGACTCTGGTTTCTAGCGTCTGCAGTCATTGTTTTTACCTAATCCATCACTCATTCCCATTCCTAACCATTCATTGCATAAAAAATGCGATTTTCTCTCCATTTTATCTTTGGTTCCTTTTCCAATCACTTTAAATCTGTGTCCTTTAATTATCAACTCTTGAGCTATTATAAATGGTTTCTCTTTATTGACATTGTCAAAACATTTGATTTTAATCAAAGCTCCTCTTCACTTCTTACACTGTGAGGCGCACAATCCCAATTTGTCCAGACTGTCCATGTAACTGTTAACTCCTTTTGTGAATCAAGTGAATACAAGATTAAGAGTGTGAATGAAGAATTGCTTTGTCTTTTGCAGCATTGGGCCTTGATAACGTGACTGGTAACTTTGAGGTAGGGAAGGACTTTGACGCAATCCTTGTCAACACCAATGTCCCAAATAGTCCATTTGATGTATTCACTGATGACACACAGGAGGTAATTATATGATGCATTAATTTCAAAACACAGATGAGAAAGAATGCTTTCAGTATCTTAATTAATCTGAAAATTCACTGAGATTCTTCCTTCTAATTTTCAAGGATATTTTCCAGAAGTTCTTGAACTTAGGTGAGTTCAAAATGTTATTGCAATTTTTACATAAATCCTCAGCAACTTCACAATATTCCAGATATTGATCAAGTTTTGGTGTTCTAGTATGCTACACTATGAAGTAATCCCTCTACATACAGATAATCTTCTAATCTAGAATTTATTTGATTAAGAAGAACTAAACATGAATCTTGCTAAAAAGAGAGACGTTGCCGAAACATTAATTCTTGCACTCATCAGGACAAACACAAGAATGGCAAATTTCAAACAATCACAATTATTTTACAGGAGCAAAGGGTGATGATAGGTTGGCAACAGATTTGCCAAGGCCAATGGAGAAAACAAAAGGGGTGGTAAAAATAAAGATATACCTTATGCTTTTGGGTAATTAAAAAAAGGCTTGACCGTATTCCTTTTGATTGTGGAGAACAAGTTCCTACATATGATGAGATATATCACTTCTAGCAAGCAAGAATAAGCCATTTAAAGAAAAATGATTTGGCAACAGGTCTCAATTTTCTGTAATATTCAAGTTTCATATTACTAAGCGACTATTTATGTACAAGGACCAAACTGATCCTGGGATACCCCATGGGTTGTAGATGTGATACGTTGCTTATTTTAGTTTTTAATTGTCAATGAGAAGCTAATTCTTCTTGAATCACTAAGGTAATTTTTAACATATTGCAATCAGTCCACAATCTTGGGGATAGACTTCATACAGAAGTAAATGCAGAATTCCAAAGGTCTACATGACCCAGAAGTCTACAATACCAACATGGCCAGGCTTTAGGATGCAAAATGGAATTTTAGAAGATAGAACATTGAACATAGAACAATACAGTGCAGAACAGGCCCTTAGGTCCTCGATGTTGCGACGACCTGTGAACTAACCTAAGCCCATTCCCCTACACTATCCCACCATCATCCATGTGCTTATCTAAGGATTGTTTAAATCTCCTTAATGTGACCAAGTTAACTACATTGGCAGGCAAGGCATTCCACGCCCTTACCACTCTCTGAGTAAAGAACTTACCTCTGACATCTGTCTTAAATCTATCACCCCTTAATTTGTACCTATGGCCCCTTGTACAAACTGACGTCATCATCCTAGGAAAAAGATTTTCACTGTCTACCCTATCTAATCCTCTGATCATCTTGTATGTCTCTATCAAATCCCCTCTTAGCCTTTTTCTTTCCAGTGAGAACAGACCTAAGTCTCTCAGCCTTTCCTCATAAGACCTTCCCTCCAGACCAGGCAACATCCTGGTAAATCTCCTCTGCAGCTTTTCCAATGCTTCCACATCTTTCCTGTAATGGGGCGACCAGAACTGTACACAATATTCCAAGTGTGGCCGCACAAGCATTTTGTATAGTTACAGCATGACATTATGGCTCTGGAAGTCAATCCCTCTACCAATGAAACCTAACACACTGTATGCCTTCTTAACAGCACTATCAACCTGGGTGGCAACTTTCAGGGATCTATGTACACGAAGTCCAAGATCCCTCTGCACATTCACACTATCAAGAATCTTTCCACTGACCCAGTATTATGCCTTCCTGTTATTCTTCCCAAAGTGCATCACCTCACATTTAGCTGCATTGAACTCCATTTGCCACCTCTCAGCCCAATTCTGCAGTTTATCCAAGTCCCCCTACAACCTGCACATTCTTCCACACTGTCCACTACTCCACCAACTTTAGTGTCATCTGCAAATTTACTAACCCATCCATCTATGCCTGCATTGAAGTCACTTATAAAATGACAAACAGCAGTGGTCCCAAAACAGATCCTTATAGCACACCATTAGTAACCGCACTCCAGGCTGAATATTTTCCATCAACTACCACTCGTTGCCTTCTTCCAGAAAGCCAGTTTCTGATCCAAACTGCTAAATTGCCCTCAATCCCATGCATCTGCATTTTCTCCAACAGACTACCATGTGGAACCTTATCAAAGGCTTTACTGAAGTCCATGTATACCACATCAACTGTCCTACCATCATCCACATGCTTGGTCACTTTCTCAAAAAAACTCAATGCGGTTTGTGAGACATGACCTGCCCTTGATGAATCCATATTGACTATCTGCAACAAATTGTTGCTTGCTAGATGATTATAAATCCTATCTCTTATAATTCTTTCCAAAATTTTTCCTACAACAGACATAAGGCTCACTGGTTTATAATTACCTGGGTCATCTCCACTGCCCTTCTTGAACAAGAGCACAACATTTGCAATCCTCCAGTCCACTGTTACTAAACCTGTAGACAATGACGACTCAAATATCAAAGCCAAAGGCTTCAACACCTCCTCCCTAGCTTCCCAGAGAATCCTCAGATAAATCCCATCCGGCCCAGGGGACTTGTCTACTTTCACTCCTTCTAACACCTCCTCCTTACTAACCTCAATCCTTTCTAGTCTAATATCTCGTATCTCATTCTTCTCCTCTACAATATTCTCCATTTCCTGAGTGAAAACCGATAAGAAATTTGTTTAGCACCTCTCCGGACTCCACAGGGTCCACACACAACTTTCCACTTCTGTCTTTGACTGGCCGTATTCCTATCCAGTCATCCTTTTATTCCTCACATACCTATAGAAAGCTTTAGGTTTATCCTTTATTCTACCTGCTAAAGACTGCTCAGGTCCCCTCCTTCCTCTTCTTAACTCTCTCTTTAAATCCTTTCTAGCTAATCAGTAACTCTCCATTGCCTCATCTGAACCATCACATCTCATCGTCACATAAGCCTCCTTCTTCCGCTTAACAAGAGATGCAATTTCTGTAGTAAACCACGGTTCCCTATCCTTATCACTTCTGCCCTGCCTGACAGGGACATACCTATCAAGGTCACACAATATCTGTTCCTTAAACCACCTCTATTTTTTAATTGTCCCCATCCCCTGTATTTTGCTACCCCATTCTATGCATCCTAAGTCTTACCTAATCGTATTATAATTGGCCTTGCCCCACCGATAATTCTTGCTAATTTTCTTCTGGTATTTTGAGAAAAAAGCTGCCATTGGAGGATGAGTAAAATTGGCAATACACTAGGAATCAGAATAAAGTAGCTCAAAGCTTTTCATTCCAGAGATAGAGAAGAGGTGAGAACATGGAAAAATTTGAAACAAGGATGAAGATGTTAAAATTGAAGCATGGCTGATCCAGGAGCAAGCCCAGATCTTTGAGCTGATTTGTAATATTTGAAAGAGACTTAGTATGATTGAGGGTATGTAGCAGTGGATGGTCTGGATGAATCATGGACTAATCATGATAGATTGAGGCCATACAGCCTATTACATTCATGTGGACACTAACATTATGGAGAGTGGGAGAGAATGGAAATCTAAGTAAACACAATCCTAGCATTTGACAATTGTTATGATGGTATCAGTGATAATCAGGGGCATCTGTAAGTTAGGAGTTGTATTAAGGAAAGAGCATTTATTTTGAAAGTTTACAATTGCATGTAATTCATTTAATATTTCTGTCCTTTTAGGAGATGACCGGAACATGGTGGAAGTATATGTGGCTGGCAAGAAAGTGGTGCCTTTCCCAAATGCCTAGAACAATAATGCTACCTAAATCTAGGCAGATATACACAGTTACTGCATAATATTTTTAATCATAGCAAACATTGATTATAAAAGGCTTATCGTTGCTGCTTACTATGATATGATTTTTGTTTCATCAGCTGCTTTTTTTATAATTAGGCTAGGGCTTTATATGGTAAATCCCATCACTTGACATTAGTGTAGAATACCTCGTAGTGATTGATACATCTGCAGTTTGGTTTTTGAGAGTTAGTGAATTCATTTGTGTTGTTATCCATTTACTTGTAAAATCCATCCATGTGTTTCTCAAGGGTTACTTTTCCCTCTTTGACACTTAATTTGGGTTTCTCTGGACATACCATGCCCATAGGCACCATCCAATATTACTTCACGAATCCAAGCACTAGGCGGCATTTGAGACACATCATTCCTGGACAAATCCATTTCCCAGAACAGACACATATTCCAGTCAAGGTTAACAGAAAGTGAATCAAGCATCAGAGGAGTTTGACTTCCCTCATCCAGGGCAGTTGAGGGACATTGACCTGGGTATCATGAACAGGTGAAGAAAGCACAAACATTCATACAGTGACGCAGCATAGAAGAAGCCAGTTGGGCTATCAGACTGTGCTGACTCTGTGAAAAAGCTGTCCAATTAATTCCAGTTTCCTCATCCCTTCCTGATATTTCCCATTCCAGCATTTCTTCAATTTACCTTCATAAAGTTATTGTTGATTCTGTTTTCACTGCCCTTTCAAGCAGCATATTGCAGGTCGTATATAAATCCCTGTGTGAACAAAATTCTCCTCGTCGCCTCTCTGGATATTTTTGTTAGTTTAACTTTATGTCCTCTGGTTATCAAAATCCTTTCAGTGGGAAACAATTTCTCCTTATTTTCTCTATCAGCCTTCATGTCTTTGAATACTGCCGTTAAATCTTCACTTGCTCCTCTCTGCATTGGAGAGAGGAATCCAGGATTGTCTAATCTTTCCACGCAACTGAAGTCACTCCTCCCTGGTCCCATTGTAGTAAATTTGCATCATTTCCAAGGCTAAGCCCAGATTCAGACACAACACTCCCTCTGAGATCTAACCAACAATTTATATTTAAATGATACCTCTATTTCCATCGTCCATGTTTCTGTTTATGAGAAAATTACAGATGGAATGAAAATGTCAGTGGCTACCTAATGGCTTTTTGTGGGACAAAGAGCTGTATGGCTATATTCCTATGCCACAGAAACTATAAGAACGCAGTACAGAAATGGGAAACTGTGCAAATGAGAATTAACAGTGCCCTGTCCAGAAATAAGCCAAGGTTAGGACTTCCTCATTATAGTATTAGCATCATTGCTATGCTGCAACATATAGTTTAGGGAGTTGGGAAGACACTAGGAAATGTATTGAGCTTTGTTTGGCTACTGGCAATAAATACACCCTCAGATAATCAGCTTTTGAATATAATGGCAAAAGTTGTGTATGTGGATGATTACAAGAAAAGTAATAATATCATACTTTTTTAAACAATGTAAAAAATTGCTCCTGTGCCCAATTCTGATAGAAGGTTTTGGAGTCAATGAATAGATGAGTAATTTATACTTACATATGCATGCATGCTAGACACTCCAGATTGTGCCCAATCAGTAGGTTTTTTTTAATTCATTCATAGGATGTGGGTATTATTGGCCAGGCCAGCATTCATTGCCTATCCCTAATTGCCCAGTTGAGAGTCAATAACATTGTTGTGGGTCTGGAGTCACATGTAGGCCAGATCAGGTAAGGAACACAGTTTCCTTCCTTAAACAACATTAGTGAATCAGATGGGTTTTTCCTAATAATTGACAATGGATTCATGGTCATCATTAGACTTTTAATTCCAGATTTGTATTGAATTCAAATTCCACCATCTGCCATGATGGGATTTGAACCCAGGGCTCCAGTACCTTACCTGCGTCTCCAGATTACTAGTTTAGCAATAACAGCATTACCTCCCCTTAAATCTTGTAATAATGGGCATTCTATTTTTTATTTAGTACAGAACTTCAGATGATTTATATACTATCCTGTGTCAAATAAATATGCAGTATTACATAACAATTTACAAATGTAAATTGCTATCTAAATAAATATCACTATATTTTGCTCTGAAAGATATCTGACTATATAAATAAATTGCAAACTTGTTAACATATTCAGTGATGAATTATTGACTGAGGCCTCAAAACTAAATCTGTTTTCAGTCCAGTCATATTTTTGTTGTTGTGATTTTCCGTGTGCTTCTCATACAAAGAATAAGAGTTAATTGTGCATCACCAGAACTCAACATTATTTGGCCAGATGATTCTCAAGAAGACTTTAAATAAATGACAGGGTTTGAGAGAGTAGACATTGACAAGGTGTTTTCAGTTGCATAGGAGTAAAAAACCAGGGGTCATAAATCTAAGATGGTTGTAGCATGTTGCATTTCACTCAGGGAATCCAGGTTGCTGTGGCAACATGCGCTTTTACACAGATACTATAGTCTGGAGCTAGCAATGGTAGAGGTATCCTTTCCATTATAAACCCGAGCAGGAACCTCCCTGTTCTCACTATCTGCGCTTGACACACTTTGCAAAGTTTTGCAGGTTGATACTCAACTTGTTTGACCATGTTATGAACACATCTGGTCATTGAGACTTGGAACAGGACTCAAATCCAGAACGTTTGACTCAAAGGCTGAAACACTTTCACACAATCTCTGTAAATATAAGAAAATGCTATAAATCCAATTAGGAATTCAAGAAAAATGTCTTTATCTAGAGAATGTTGAGAATGTAGAATGGTTTATCAGAGGGAGAGGTTCAGTTGAATAATACAGAAGCATTTAAGGAGAAGCTAGGTGGGCGGCACGGTGGTTAGCACTGCTGCCTTACAGCGCCAGAGGCCCGGGTTCAATTCCCGCCTCAGGCGACTCTGTGTGGAGTTTGCATATTCTCCCCGTGTCTGTGTGGGTTTCCTCCAGGTGTTCCGGTTTCCTCCCACAATCCAAAAATGTGTAGGTTAGGTGTATTGGCCATGCTAAATTGCCCGTAGTGTTAGGTGAAGGGGTAAATGTAGGGGGATGGGTCTGGGTGGGTTGCGCTACGGTGGGTCGGTGTGGACTTGTTGGGCCGAAGGACCTGTTTCCACACTGTATATAATCTAATCTAACATGAGGGGCAATGTAATGGAAATTTGTGTTGATTGGATAAGTTGAAGAAGAGTTTAGGCAAGACTTCAAAGGGAGCACTAATACCAGGGTAGATCAATATGAGTATAAGTATCTGATTGAATGAAATAACCATCCCAAACAGCCAGTTTTCAATGATTTTTGGAATTTACATTTCAAATGTTAAATTGCAATGCCAATCAATTATTTGTATTAATGGAGGGAATGTACATTTCTGCTTTTGTCTCTCATGACAATTTCCAGCACAGGTCAAAGTCCTTTTCTGCATAGGCATGATGGAATCTAACCTTCGTGTTCAAAACATTGTAAACCATATAGCACTTAATAATTGCACTACATAAACACTTAATTTCATGTTTCACTTTCAGATTTAGTTCTACAGTTTTAGAAGAAATTAGCTGAACAAGCTGTAATTGTTTCCCTTCTGAGAGTTCACAAGTTATGTGAAAGAGATCTTCAAACTCAAGTTAGACTATGACATCTTATTCCAAACATCTGCACCAATCTGTTATTTTTTGATCACCTTGTATCATGATGATCTAAGTGATCACCTTGCTTATTATCTACAAGTCATGGTTCTTTAGTGGAATAAAATAGCTTTTCTCATATACAACAATGATGCAGTCGTGGACCATGAAGTGCAATTCAACATTTATTTAAATGTCCTTGCGCAAATATTCCAATGAGTGCAAGTTTTGTACTTTGTATATCTGATCCATTTTCTCCCTCACTTTTATAAAGGTATTTTCATTTCAGGATGTCCTAATGGCAATAACAATTTCTTACCTACAACAGTCCTCCCCACTGTCAATCTGTATGTGTGGGCCAGCTCCACAGTGAAAAATCCCAAATTGCTTTTCAGTCAATGAAATACCTTGGAGGTGTAGTCACTCTTCCAATATGGCAGCCAATTTCTACATGGTTGGTTCCCATAAGTAGCAGTATGATAAAAGTTGCACCATTTGTTGTTTGAGAGGTAAGTCTTGTACCAGGGAAAACTCCCCTGTTCTTTATTTAATCTTTTGATCTTTAATCCACCAGAGAAGGTGTTAGGCTAACATCTTGTCTCTACGATGGCACATCTGACAGTGAAACAATCCCTCAGTTGTTTACTGGGAGTGTTGGCCTGGATTTTCATTGTGCTTAGAATTCTGGAATGAAACTTGAACCCACAGCCTTCTGATTCCTAACAAAGCAACCAACTAATTTAGTTATGTTTGAGATTTGCTAATTACTTCGCATATGGGAATTATTAATGAACCAGCATCAAAAAATATAATATACCAGCACATTATAGCACTTAAGAACAACCAGCAACCATGACAGAAACAAGCAATCAAATCTTTCACGGATAGTAACTTGTATTCATATTGGAACATCAGAACAGAAGTAGTCCATTCAGATTGTTGAGTCTGTACCACTATTCAATGCAATCATGGCTAATTGAACACTTCTTTGCTCAGACCTTTGAGTACAGGAGTTGAGAAGTCATGTTGAGGTTGTACAGGCTGTTGGTGAATACTATGTGCAGTTCCTTGTTATAGGAAGGATATTATTAAACTGGAGAGGGTTTAGAAAAGGTTTACCAGGATGTTGGCAGAAATGGAAGACGTGAGCTATAAGCTGAGGCTGAATAGGCTCACACTTTTGTCAGTGGAGCATATGAGGTTGAAGAGTGACCTTATAGAAGCTTATAAAATCATGAGGGGCATAGATAAAGTGAATAGCAAAGATCTTTTCACTAAGGTGGGGAGCTCAAAACTGGGGGGCATATTTTTAAGGTGAGAGGAGAAAGACTTAAAAAGGACATGAGGGGCAAATCTTTTACAGAGAGAGTGGTTCATGTGTGAATGATCTACCAGGGGAAGTGGTGGATGCAAGTACTGTTAGAATATTTAAAGACGTTTGGATAAGTACACAAACAGGAAAGGTTTGGAGGGATATGGGCCAAATGCAGGCAGGTGGGTCTAGCATAGTTTGGGAAATTTGGTCGGCATGGACTAGTTGGACTGAAAAGTCTGTTTCCATGCTGTATGACTCTATGATTCTATGACTTTTACCCAAACCATCCCCATAACCCTGAATGCCACCATTAGTCTGAAATCTATCAATCTTGATCTTAAACATACTCAAAAACTGAGCTTCTACAGCCCTCTCAAGTAGAGAACTCAAAAATGTTCACAACCCTCTGAGTAAAACAATTATTCCTCATCTTAGACTTAAGTGACATTCCCCTTATTTTTAAATTTTGTCCCTAGTTCTAGAGTCCTCAACCAGGAGAAGCATTTTAGCCATATCTACCCTGACTATCCCTGTAAGTATTTTGTCATTTTCAATGAGATCACCTCCCATTCTTCGAAGTTCTAAACAATTCAGGCTCAATTTACCCAATTGCTCTTCATAAGATTGTCTCACTATGCTTGAAGCAAGTCTGGTGAACATTAGTTATAGTCCATCTACGGCAAAGATATCTTTCCTGAGATAAGGAGACCAAAATTGCATACAGTATTACGATTTGGAGATGCTGGCATACAGTATTACAAGTGCAATCTAACCAAGTTCCTGTACAACTAAACCAAGACTTCACTAATTCTGCGCTCAAATCCTCTTTTGTTAAAGGCTAAGGTCCCATTATTCTTCTAAATAGCTTGGTCCACCTGCACGTCAGTGAATTATTGACGAGAGCACCCAGATTCCTTTGTACATCTGCACGTTCTAACCTCTTATTATATAAGAAACAGTCTGCATACCTGGTTCTCCTACCAAAGTGAAAAACCTCATATTTTCCCAATTTATATTTTATCTGCTATGTTCTTGCCCATTCATTAAGCTTGTCCAAATCCTCGTGAAGCCATTCTACACCTTCCTCACAATACACATTCCCATTTAGCTTAGCATCATCTCCAAATTTGGAAATGTTCACCTCGAAATCATTGATAGATATTGTGAACAATTAGGGCTCAAGTGCAGTACCCCACTAGTCACAGCCTACCAAAGTGAGAAATACCCATGTATACTTATTCTCTGTTTTTTGTCTGGTAGCCAATCATTAATCCAAGCTAATGTATTCCCTCCCAGCCTATGTGCATTAACTTTTATAACGAACCTCCTGTGGAAGCCTTTGTCCACAGCCTTCTGCAAATCTAAGAATATAATCACCTTCGTCACTTTGTCAGTAACATCTTCAAAAACTCCGAGATGTTTGTGAAACATGATTTCCCAATTGCAAGTCTGTCCTGACTATGCCCAATCATATCATTATCATCATTTATCCCAATCTTTATAATAGATACTAGCTGTTTCTCTATTCCCGATGTTAATAGATCTGTAGTTTCCTCTTTTCTCTCTCACTCCCCTCTTAAATAGTGGGACAATATTTGCCACCTTCCAATCTCCAGGCTTTATAGAATTTTGGAAGCTGAGTACCAATATATTGATTACCTTTAGAGCCACCTCTTTCATCAACTTTCAGCCCTATTAATTTCTCCAGTACAACTGTCTTACTAATGCTAATTTCCTTCATCTCCTCATTCTTCCTAGTCACTTGGATCCATTGTTCTGAAAGGTTTCTTGAAAGAATAAAACATCAAAATATTTTCGCTCCTCTGCCATTTCTCTATTCCACATTACAAATTATTCTGGCTGTGTCTATAATACATTCATTTTAGCCAAATATTTCCTTTGTATCTGTCTGAAGTAGCTTTGAGAGTCTGTTTTTATGCTTTTTGCCATTTATGGTCCTTTCTCCTTTTCCTTATCAATTTCTCGTTTCGCCTTTCCTATATTCTAAAACCTTGTCAGAATTACTTCTATTTATGCCAACTTTATACACTTTTTTCATTTAATATTATACATTCCTGAACTTCCTTTGTCAGCCATGGTTTTTTGATCTATTTTGAGTTTTTGCATCTTGAAGGAAGGTATAGTTGCTGTCAGTTGTGTAATGGTTCTTTAACTCCTTTTTACAGTTATGCCTTTTAATCTATTTTCCCACTCCATCTCAGTCACAATAGCACCTTTAATGTAGTAAACTATCCCTAAGTGCTTCAAAGGACCATAACCACCCAAACATGGCTAGCAGAGGAAGGTAATAGAGGACTTTAATCAAAGAGGTGTGTTTTAATGAGGGTCTTAAAGGGGGAAAGAAAGGTGAAGAAAAACAGAACTCTAGGAGGATCAGATGCTGTCATTTGATGGATCCATAGCTGGTAATGGAGAGGTAAATGAATAGAGAATGTACAAAGGCCAGAGTCAAAGGGTTAAGAGTTCTTGGGCAGGTTGTAGCTGATTAGAATTTTATCATCAGTCTACTATAATTAAAATGTATAAAACAAGACATAATTACATCAGAGGGACATAAGTTAAACAGAAGATAATGAACTGTTTGAACTATTTCTCAAATCAATCTCTTTTCTGGGGCAAAGTCTGACAATAAAACCATTTATCTTCTAAACCATGATATACAATCAAACAGAAAGAAACATCAAAAATTCTTCCCCATTATTACAATTCCCACCTCTTACAGGAAATTTAAGAGGTTGCATAGCAAAATGAGCACATAATGCTAATCAGCTCTGTAGATTAGGGATGAAACATATTCAGACATAGCTGGTTTGTGCACGTGGGTCTTGTGCAATGTATAATGGTATTACAAAAACATGTTGAAATTTATTCAAAAATATCATTAATTTCCCAGAAGGAAAAAAATGCAAAGAAGATAGCACAGAAGCATCAGAAAATTATTGAGTTAAAAAACGACAAATATAATAAAAAAGAAAAGTTGAAGGTAAGCAATAGTTTCATTGGTAATAGCTTATCTTTCAGATTAGTGTAATTAATTTTCATAACCTTAACCATGAGGTGCTTTGATAGAATAAAGAAGTAATTATTTCCATTAGCAAAGAGTAAGCAGAGAACTCAGATTTAGAACATTTGATAAAAGAACCAGAGTCAATGGGTTTTTATGTTTCAAAATAGCAAGTTTTAATGAGTGTGTTGTCTGAGAGATTAGTGGGAGCAGATTAGTGGGAGCAGATTTAAATTTGAAAGATGATTTTCCTGAATGCTTGAATGGGAAACAAAAATGACAGCATTCAATGGAAAAATGAGACAGGGTGGGACCAACTAGATCACTCCAAAAAGAGTCGTGTCAATGCATTATCTGGGTTGTAGCCAAATTTATAGATGACACAAAAATAGGTGGAAAGGCAGGTAGCAAGAGAGATGCAAACAGTTTACAGAGTGATATTGATAAGTTTAGCAAGTGGGCAAAAAGTTGGTAAATGGAGAAATGTGAAAAAACATGTGGGATATAGGTAAAGTAGTGTTACTTCTGCAACCATAATTACTTATGCAAGGTAAATGCACTCACACCAGTGTATAATTGTTTCAACCAAGAGCTGAGTAAACAAGAATGAAAATTATGTGAAGGAAATATATAATTGTTTTTGTATTAGCTAAAACGTGCATACAAGAATGAAACGTGCCTGCAAACAATGGTAGATGTCACAAATAAATAGATAAGGTGCTGTGAGGACGTAGGTTAAAGCCAGATATGCTTGTACAAATAGTAGTTATAAGCATCTGTTTCCCACTTCTGCAAAAGCAAATAAAACAAGCCCCAATTAAAAGGTCATAAGGATCAATATGGTTGAGAAATAGGAGGAAATGTCACAAGTAAGGGAAACAGATGGCAGTGAAGGAGAAAATATATAACAGGATGTGGTGAAATGGCCGAGTAAAACTTGTACTTTGTTATGCACAAGGCCGGATAAGACAAGAGATAAACAATAGTAATGGGCACTGGGTTTGGAGTAGTGAATCCTATATAAGATGTTACTTGCTAGACTCTGTGTGTCTATTTTAGGCACCACGCTTGCAAACATATAATAAACATACTGATTGCTTCAGATCTTGTCTCGGACTGAAATTATTGAAGTGAGTGAGCTTCGTTTCTCACAAACAGATTATTATTTAAATGGAGAAAAATCACAGAAAGCTGCAACACAAAGAGACTTGTGATTCTTATACATGAAACATAGAAAGCTAGCACACAGGTGCATCAGGTAATCAGGAAGGCTCATGGAAAGTTGGCCCTTATTTCAAGGGGGTTGGAGTATAAAAGTAGGGATGTCTTACTGCAACTGCACAAGATGCTGGTGAGACGACATCTGGTCAGCAATAAATGCCAACTGACGAGCACCAAACTACACTCATCCCCCCTTGTTTGAGGCAAGTTATCATTTGACTGGAGGCAGTACAGAGAAGGTTCATGAGGATGATCCCCAGAATGGAGGGACTGTCTTATTAGCAAAGGTGAAGTAGGTTGGGACTCTACTCGTTGGAGTGTAGAAGAATGAAACATAATAGGATTCTTCAGCAGCTTGACAGGGTGATGGTTCCCCACATGAGAGTGTCTAGGATCAGAGGGCATAGGCTCAGAATAAAATATAACCATTTAAAGACTGAAATGAGGAGGCATGTCTTCTCTTAGAGAGTTATGAATCTTTGGAAATCGTTCAAGAGCTTTGGGTGAAGTGTTCCTGTGTACATTTCAGGGTGGGATAGATAGATTCTTGATGAGTTGTGGAATGAGTGAATATTGGGAAAGAACACAGTAACAGGCTTGTATGGAATGTCAGATCAGACATGATCCTATTGAAGAGCAGAGCAGGCTGGAGGTGCTGAACGGCCTACTCCAGTTCCTATTTCTTATGGTTTTATGTTCTTCGTAGACACAATGGGTATCCTGTGCTGTATCATTCTGTGAGTTAGATAGTAGCATCCAATAATTTAGCACTCAGTAAAAGAATATTCTGTGCATGGGCATCTTCAGGTCAAAAGAGTTGCATTGCATTAGACAATACTATACAGTCATAGAGATGTACAGCCCAGAAACAGACCCTTCGGTCCAAGTCGTCCATGCCGACCAGATATCCCAACCCAATCTAGTCCCACCTGCCAGCACTCAGCCCATATCCTTCCAAACCCTTCCTATTCATATACTCATCCAGATGCCTTTTGCAATTGTACCAGCCTCCACCACTTCCTCTGGCAGCTCATTTCGTACATGTACCACCCTCTGCATGAAAAAGTTGCCCCTGAGGTCTCTTTTATTTCTTTCCCCTCTCACCCTGAAGCTATACCCTCTAGTTCTAGATTCCCCCACCCCAGGGAAAAGATTCTATCCTATCCATGCCCCTCATGATTTTTTAAACCTCTACAAGGTCACCCCTCAGCCTCCAACATTCCGGGAAAGTGACCCCAGCCTATTCAACCTCTCCCAAGAGCTCAAATCCTCCAACCCTGGCAACATCCTTGTAAATCTCTTCTGAACCTTTTCAAATTTCACAACATCTTTCCGATAGGAAGGAGACCAGAACTGCACACAATATTCCAACAGTGGCCTAACCAATGTCCAGTACAGCCGCAACATGACCTCGCAACTCCTGTACTCAATACTCTGACCAGTAAAGGAAAGCATGTTAAACGCCTTCTCCCCAATCCTATCTACCTGCAACTCTACTTTCAAGGAGCTATGAACCTGCACTCCAAGCTCTCTCTGTTCAGCAACAGTCCCTCGGACCTGAATTTATCTAAATTAAACTCCATCTGCCACTTCTCAGCCCATTGGCCCATCTGATCAAAATATTCTGAGGTAACATTCTTCGATGTCCACTACACCTCCAATTTTGGTGTTATCTGCAATCTTACTAACTATACCTCCAATGTTCACAGTGGCACTCCAGTGGTCACAGGCCTCCAGTCTGAAAAACAACCTTCCACCACAACCCGGTCTTCTGCCTTTGAGCCAGTTCTGTATCCAAATGGCTAGCTCTCCCTGTATTCCATGAGATCTAACCTTGCTAACCAGTCTCCCATGGGTAACCTAGTTGAACGCCTTACTGGAGTCCATATAGATCATGTCCACCCCTCCGCCCTCATCAATCCTCTTTGTTACTTCTTCAAAAACTTCATCAGCAGTTGTTTTAGTGTGGTTGTGGGCTACCACGATGCCTAGGGGCCAGAGTAGTCTGGTGGTCACCTCTGAAATGTCTTTGATATATGGTGGGGTGACTAGAATCTCTGGGCGTATTGTGTCTTCCTGTTTAGGTCCGTTGTGTAGGCATCGGCCAACTGAGCTTATCAGGTAACCATTGTTCCTGAATACGTTGTACAGGTGTTTCTCCTCAGCTTCCCATAGTTCTAGAGTGCTGCAGCGTGTTATGGCTCATTTAAACAATGTCCTGATGCAGCTCCATTTGAAGGTGTTGGGATGGTTGCTTCTGCAGTTTAGTGTCTTGTCAGTGGGTGCAGCCTTCCTGTAAACACTGGTCTGCAGTTCTCCACTGGCTTTTCATTCTACTGTGATGTCCAAGAAGGGGAGTCAGTTATGGTTCTCTTGCACTTTGATGAATTTTATACCGGTGAGGATACTGTTTATGGGTTTCTTGTGTTTGTGGGTGTCTTCGGGCTTGTCATGTTTCGTGATGATAAAGGTATCATCCACACAGCTGACCCAAAGCTTAGGCTGGATCATGGGAAGCATAACTGCTTCTGCTAGAAGTCCTGATATTGGTGATCCCATAGGCATCCCGTTGATTAGTTTGTAGACATTGTCGTTGAAGGTGAAGTGTGTTGTGAGGCACCGGTCCCATAGTTTGATGATGTTTTCCTTGCTGATGGTGTTTGTATGCCTGGTTCATCAAGCAGTGAGGCCAGTGTTTCGTTGGCTAAGGTGATGATTATTGATGTGAATAGGAACGTCACGTTGAAGGAAACCATGACCTTGTCATCCACTATCTTGGTGTCTTTGATGATGTTAAGAAATTTCTGGGTGGCATAGATGGAGTGGGTTGTTTCATCTACCAGGTGTTTTAGTTTTCGTTGCAGTTCCTTTGCTAGCCTGTGTGTTGGTGCACTGGGAAGTGAGACTCTGGGTCTGGAGGGGGGCCTTGATTGTGCACCTCTGGTAATCTATAAACACAGGGTGCGTTGGACCCTTCTGATTTCATTCTTTGGAAGCCTGTCTTGTTAATTTCACCTGCTTTGTGTAGTTCCTCAGGGCTGCTGTAATATGAAGTCAAGTCCATCGTCACCTGTTGATAGGTGTAGATATCGGTTATTAGTGTGCTCACTTTTTCCATACACTGTGTTCTGTTCAACAGTCACGTGCCCTTTATCAACACGTATGATTATAATATTTCTGTCTTTTCTGAGTTCTTCCACAGCTTTCCTTTCAAGTGTGTCAAAGGTGTTCCTTTCTTTCTTTCGGCTTAGTATTGGTGCTACTGTCAGTCTGATGATCTGCTGGGTTTCTTCTGTAGGTCCATTGTCTTTAAGTGTTGATTCCTAGGAAGTCCTTTTTGCCTACCTCCCTGTGGCTATATTTCATCCCTCGTACTAGGACAGCTTTTGCAGTGTCTGTGAGTGGTCGGTCAGATAGACTTTTGACACAGTTCTCTGATTTGTCCATGTCATTGCTATGTGTGAGCTTGGTTACTTTCTCTTGTAAGGTCAGTCCTTTCTTTGGTTCTGGTCTGCTGGTTCGATTAGATTAGATTAGATTAGATTAGATTCCCCACAGTGTGGAAAAAGGCTTCGCCGATCCTCCGAAGAGTAACCCACCCAGACCCATTTCACTCTGACTAATGCACCTAACACAGTGGCCAATTTAGCATGGCCAGCTCACCCGACCTGCACATCCCTGGACCGTGGGAGGAAACAGGAGCACCCAGAGGAAACCCATGTAGATACAGGGAGAATGTGAAAACTCCGCACAGACAGTCGCCCTATTTTGTCTAATAAGACTTGCCAGGTTCCTGCACTTACAAAGAATGGAATCTGCATTATTTGGACACTTGGGAATTCTGCCTTTCTAGCTTGATTGATGAGGAAGCATTTAAAACTTGAAGATCAATGACAGAGCAAAAAAAAAAGGTTTACACAGTTATAGGAGTATACAGGTAGTAGTTTTTTCCTGAGCTAGATCTACAGCAACCATCCTTTGGACCGAGGAATAGAAAACTCAGGAAGTCATTAAGGTGTCCATTGTGACAAACCTCATCAGTTGGTCTTTGAATTATCACAGAGAGAGTGGTCATTGCTCAACAGGTTCAGGACAAGCCATGGCCCCTGTGTGGCCATCCTCCACTGGGTTGTTACTACAAACCCCTTATTCACTTAAGAAGAGACAAACAATGTGGTACATTACCCAGGAGTCCCCTCTCTGAAGACGAATGCTTAATAGCATTATTCCTATTACAGGGTAACCAGAACTGGGCACAATACTCTAAATGATGCCTCACCAACATCCTGTACAACCTATATATAAGGTCTCAACTCCTATACTCAAAGTGCTAAACACTTCTTAACCACCCTGCCTACATGTGACACAAACTTCAAAGAATTATGAACCTGAATACAAGGGTCTGTCTGTTCTACAACACTACCCAAGGCCATACTTTTAATTGTATAAGTCCTGCCCTTGCTTGTTTTATCAAAATGCAATACCTTGCATTTATCTGAATTAAACTTAATTTATCACTCCTCAGCCCATTGATCCAATTGATCAAGCGGTCTTTACAACCTTATAAAACCTGGATTTGATGATGACCAGGAGATCAGATAGAAAGGAGGTGGCTTGTCCCTCTTCCGCGGTTATGTTAGAGCCCAGGTGTTTCTGGAGAAGGAGCACGCAATGTCCACCAAAACCCTGGAGTTGTTCAGGGAGAGGTGGGCGCCGCAGGGAGTGGAGTGTATTATTTCCCCGTCCAACTCTATTTTGATTTAATCCCTGCCCTCCCCTTCACTGTTTGATCATGCAGCATTGCCCTCTAACAAGGGCACTGCTTGTCACTGGCCACTTGGATGTTTCCTTTCTTCCTGGTGGTGGAAATTAAATAAAAATTTGTACACCTCGTGTCTTTCACTGTGTCTCACACCTGCACACACACAACATGGATGCGGGGTAAAAATAAGATAAACAGGAGTGTCATTGCCAAAATAAAAAGAAAGGAGGTGGCTATGGAATTAAACATATTGGTGAAGGACAGAGAGCCAACTATCACTAGTGTAATCTTCACATCGAGGTAATGCCTCCTGGAGTACTACATGGACTATATTTGGAGTTTGCCAAGGGAGACAATACAGGAGACAGAGGAGCCATTGCTCAGTGAAAGTTGGAATGCATCCAATTATAAATGGCCCAACAGAAGTGGAATACTGTTGGTGGATCATTTCAGATGGATCTGAGAGGTTCAAGAGAATGAAGAGAGATAATGTATTTTGTTTACCTTCGCAGGATACATGCACCATGGCACAGTGGTTAGCACTGTCACCACACAACACCATGTCTCTGTGGGGGCTTCTGCCGACTGTTCCGATTTCCTCCTACAGTTCAAAGATGCACAGGTTAGGTGGATTGACTATGGTAAATTATCCTGTAATGTCCATGGATGTACAAGCTAGGTGGGTTAGCCATAGTAAAGTGTTGTGGGACAAGGGCAGGATGCTGTTCAGAGGATGGCTACAGACTTGATCAACCAAATGGCCTCGACACTGTAGGGCTTCTTTATAACCAAGAGCTTGACTGAAACAGAGTCATAGAGCCACAGAGATATACAGCGCAGAAACAGAGCCTTTGGTCCAACTCATCCATGCCAACCAGATATCTTAAATTAATCTAGTCGCATTTGCCAGTACTCGGCCCATATTGCTCTAAACCCTTCCTATACATATATCTATCCAGATGCCTTTTAAATGTTATAATTGTACTAGCCTCCACCACTTCTTATGGCAGCTCATTCTGTACATGCACCACCCTCTGCGTGAAAAAGTTATCCCTTAGGTCCCTTTTAATTCTTTCCCCTCTCACTTTAAACCTATGCCCTCTAGTTTTGGACTCCCCCACCCTGGGGAAAAGACCTTGTCTATTTACCCTATCCATGCCCCTCATGATTTTATAAACCTCTATAAACCTCAGCCTCCGACACTCCAGGGAAAATAGCCCCACTCTTTTCAGCCTCTCCTTATAGTTCAAACCCTCCAACCCTGGCAACATCCTTGGAAATCTTTTCTGAACCCTTTCAAGTTTCACAATATCCTTCCGAATGGAGGGAGATCAGAATTGCACACAATATTCCAAAAGTGGCCTAGCCAATGTCCTGTGCAGCCACAACATGACCTCTCAATTCCTATTCTCAATGCACTTAACAATAAAGGAAAGTATACCAAACACTGCCTTCACTATCCTGTCGACCTGCAAATCCACTTTCAACGAATTATAAACGCGCACTCCAAGGTCTCTTTGTTCAGCAACAATCCCCAGGACCTTACCATTAAATGTAGAAATCCTGCTCTGATTTGCCTTTCCAAAATGCAGCGCATCACATTTATCCAAATTTAACTCCATCTGCCCCTCCTCAGCCCATTGGCTGATCTGATCAAGATCTCGTATTCTGAGCTAACCTTCTTTGCTCCAATTCTGGTGTCATCTGAAAACTCACTAACTATACCTCTTATGTTCACATCCAAATCATTGCTATAAATCATGAAAAGCAATGATCACAGCACCAAACCTTGTGGCACTGCATTGGTCCCAGGCCTCCAGTCTGAAAACAACCCTCCACCACCACTCTCTATCTTCTACCTCCAAGCTAGTTCTCCCTCTATTCCATGTGATCTAACCTTGCTAACCTGTCTCCTAGAAGAACTTGTTGAAAATCTTACTGAAATCGACGTAGATCACACCCACTGCTCTTCCCTCAACTATCCTCTTCATCACTTCTTCAAAAAACTCAATCAAGTTAGTGAGACACGATTTCCCACACACAAAGCCATGTTGACTATCCCTAATCAGTCCTTGACTCTCCAAATACATGTAAATCCTGTCCCTCAGAAACTCCTCCAACAACCTGCCTACCATTGATGTCAGGCTCACCGCTCCCTGGCTTTCCTTACCATCTTTCTTAAATAGCGGCAAGACATTAGCCAACCTTCAGTCTTCCGGCACCTCACCTGTGACTATCGATGATACAAATATCTCAGCAAGGGGCCCAGCAATCACTTCCCTAGCTTCCCACAGAAGTCTAGGGTACACCTGATCATGTCCTGGGGATTTATCCACCTTTATGCATTTTAAGATGTCCAGCACCTCCTCCTCTACGATATGGACATTTTTAAAGATGTTGCTATTTCCTTCCCCATGTTCTCTGTCTTCCATCTTCTCCAACACCAAGGAGAGGGAAGCACTGAAATCACTAAGAAACGATAAGAACATAATCATACTACCAGCAGATAAAGGCAGAATGACGGTCATCCTAGATAAATCTGATTACATCCAAAAAGCACAACAACTACTTGAAGATA
>NC_057711.1:114680304-114681960 GCF_004010195.1 Chiloscyllium plagiosum | reverse complement strand
ATCATCAGTGCTTGGGAGCCTGCTGCGAAGCGCTTCTTTGATGTTTCCTCCTGTGTTTATAGTGGTCTGTCCCTGCCGCTTCTGGTTGTCAGTTTCAGCTGTCCGCTGTAGTGGTTGGTATATTGGGTCCAGGTCGATGTGTTTGTTGATGGAGTTTGTGGATGAATGCCATGCCTCTAGGAATTCCCTGGCTGTTCTCTGTCTGGACATCGACCTGGACCCAATATACCAACCACAACAGCGGACAGCTGAAACTGACAACCGGAAGCAGCAGGGACAGACCACTATAAACACCGGAGGAAACATCAAAGAGGCGCTTCGCAAGGGGCTCCCAAGCACTGATGATGTCGCCTAGCCAGGGGACGAAACGTTTGCAACAAAAACTTCCAGCTCGGCGAACAGAACCACAACAACGAGCACCCGAGCTACAAATCTTCGCTCAAACTTTGATCTTCTTCTCCTCTGTAAACATTGATACAAAATCCTGACATCAACAGTAGGACCCCTTAAAGATTAGCAAGTCTACCTATGTGTGGAACTACAGGAGATAGGGGGATACAAAATCCTCATTTTGTATCCCCCGATCTCCTGTAGTTCCACACATAGGCAGACTTGCTAATCTTTAAGGGGTCCTACTATCTCCTTAATTATCATTTTGTCCTCATTTGTAGAATCCCTTTGGACTCTCCTTAATCCTATTTGCCAAAACTATCTCTTCCCCCATTATTGCCCTCCTGACTTCCCTCTTAAGTATACTTCTACTGCCTTTATATTCTTCTCGGGATTCACTCAATCTCTGTTGTCTATACCTGTTGTGTGCTTCCTTCTTATTCTTAACCAAAATCTCAATTTCTCTAGTCATCCAGCATTTCCTGCACCTACCAGCCTTGACCTTTATCCTAACAGGAATATACTGTCTCTGGATTCTTGTTATCTCATTTAGAATGCTTCCCATTTTCCAGCCGTTCCTTTACCTGCAAATATCCACTGCCAATCAACCTTTGAAAGTTCTTGCCTAATGCCATCAAAATTGGACTTCCTCCAATTTAGAACTTCAACTGTTAGATCTGGTCTATCCTCTTCCCTCACTATTTTAAAATTAATAGAATTGTGGTCACTGACCCCAAAGTGCTCCCCCACTGACACTGACACCTCAGTCACCTGCCCTGCCTTATTTCCCGAGGATAGGTCAAGTTTTGCTGCTTCTGTAGTAGGTGCATCCACATACTGACTCAGAAATTTTTCTTGTACACACTTAACAAATTCCTCTCCATCCAAGCCCTTAACACTATGACAGTCTATGTTTAGAAAGTTAAAATCCCCTACCATAACCATCCTATTATTTTTAGGGATAACTGAAATCTCCTTCCAAGTTTGTTTCTCAATTTCCCTCTGACAACTCGGGGGCATCTATAATACAGTCCCAAAAAGGCAATCATCCCTTTCTTATTTCTCAGTTCCACCCAAATAACTTCCCTGGACATATTGCCAGGATATCCTCCCGAAGTACAGCCATAATGCCTTCCCTTATCAAAAACGTCACCCCCCTCCTCTCTTGCTCCCTTTTCTATCCATCCAATTACATCTATACCCTAGACATTAAGCTGGCAGTCCTGTCCATCCCTGAGCCACATCTCTAATTGCTATTATATCCCA
>NC_057711.1:114679077-114679804 GCF_004010195.1 Chiloscyllium plagiosum | reverse complement strand
AGCAGGAATCTTTTGTGGATATACCCATTTCAACCAGGAATGCTGTTTTGGAAAATGTAGGGGATGATGGATTCTCAGGGGACCATAGCACGAACAGCCAACTTTCTGGTATTGAGACTGGCTCTAATGCAACGAGGGGTACGTCGGCTTCCAAGAGATCAATTGTGTTAGGGGATTCTGTAGTCTGAGGTACGACAGACATTTCTGTGGCCAGCAGAGAAAAAGCAGAATGGTGTATTGTTTCCCTGGTGCCAGGATCAAGGATGTCTCAGAGAGGCTGCAGAATGTTCTCATGCGGGAGAGGGGCCAGCAAGAGGTAATTGTCCACATTGGAACCAACGATATAGGAAGGAAAAAAGTTGAGATTCTGAAGGAAGATTACAGAGAGTTAGGCAGGAATTTAAAAACGAGGTCCTCAAGGGTAGTAATATCTGGATTACTCCCAGTGCTACGAGCTAGTGAGGACAGGAATAGGAGGATAGAGCAGATGAATACATGGCTGAGGAGCTGGTGTATGGGAGAAGGATTCACATTTTTGGATCATTGGAATCTCTTTTGGGGTAGATGTGACCTGTACAAGAAGGACGGATTGCATCTAAATTGAAAGGGGACTGATATACTGGCAGGGACATTTGCTAGAATTGCTTGGGAGGATTTAAACTAGTAAGGTGGGGGTGTGGGGCCCAGGGAGATAGTGAGGAAAGAGATCAATCTGAGACTGGTACAG
>NC_057711.1:114648733-114679015 GCF_004010195.1 Chiloscyllium plagiosum | reverse complement strand
GAAATACATCCAGGGAAGTTATTTGGGTGGAACTGAGAAATAAGAAAGGGATGATCACCTTATTGGGATTGTAATATAGACCCCCCAATAGTCAGAGGGAAATTGAGAAACAAACTTGCAAGGAGATCTCAGCTATCTTTAAGAATAATAGGGTAGTTATGGTAGGGGATTTTAACTTTCCAAAATTCGACAGGGACTGCCATAGTGTTAAAGGTTTAGATGGAGAAGAATTTCTTAAGTGCATACAAGACAATTTTCTGATTCAGTATGTGGATGTACCTACGAGAGAAGGTGCAAAACTTGACCTACTCTTGGGAAATAAGGCTGGTCAGGTGACTGAGGTGTCAGTGGGGGAGCACTTTGGGGCCAGCGACCATAATTCTATTCGTTTTCAAATAGTGATGGAAAAGGATTGACCAGATCTAAAAGTTGAAGTTCTAAATTGGAGAAAGGCCAATTTTGATGGTATTAGGCAAGAACGTTCAAAAGATGATTGGAGGCAGATGTTTTCCCTGGTGCGTCCGAGGTTGAGGGATGACCTTACAGAGGTTTACAAAATTATGAAGGGAATGGATAGGATAAATAGACAAAGTCTTTTCCATGGGGTCGGGGAGTCCAGAACTAGAGGTTTATGGTGAGAGGGGCAAGATATAAAAGAGACCTAAGGGGCAACGTTTTCATGCAGAGGGTGGTACATGTATGTAATGAGCAGCCAGAGGATGTGGTGGAGACTGGTACAATTGCAACAATTAAGAGGCATTTTGATGGGTATATGAATAGGAAGGGTTTGGAGGAATATGGCCCGGGTGCTGGCAGGTTGGACTAGATTGGGTTGTGATATCTGGTCGGCATAGACAGGTTGGACCGAAGGATCTGTTTCCATGCTGTACATCTCTATGACTCTAGTCCCATGCACCTGCACAGTAGAGGAGGGTTGGTTAAAGAGGGACAGTGTCTGGGTATACACACAATTCAAGTTTACTGAAACTAGTATACGTGTGTTAAAAGTATTCATGGCCAATATGAAAAATGGCATGATCAAATAGTCACAATAACTATCTAATGAGGATTGAGACCTGAGTCTTGGTGTGGTTATGTCTGCAATGTGGCAAGGGGGTTTGCGGTCCCCTCTTCTCCACCCCTATCACTGACCCCACTAGTCATTCTATACTTTGACGATGGGTCACTGGACTTGAAACATAAAAACATCGAAGATAGGAGCAGGAGGAGGCCATTCGGCCATACCGCCATTCATCACAATAATGGCTGATCGTCCAACTCAACTCAATAGCCTAATCCTGCACTCTCCCCTTAACCTTTGGTCCCATTCGCCCCAAGTGCTATATCTAGCTGCCCCTTGAATACATTCAATGTCTTGTCATCAACTACTTCCTGTGGCAATTAATTCCACAGGCCCGCCACTCTTTGGGTGAAGAAATGTCTCCTAATCTCCATCCTAGTGGTCCACCCAAAATCCTCAGACTGTGACCCCTGGTTCTGGACACACCCACCATCGGGAACACCCTCCCTGCATCTACCCTGTCTAGTTCTAGTCCTCCTTCCAGCAGCTGCCAGACTTATTGGGTTTCTCCACCACTGTTTTTGTTTCAGATTTTCAGCATCTACAGTCCTTTGTTTTTAGACTCAAGTGGCAGAATAAGTGGGACATTTGCTGTTTACAATTTAGATTTATGATTATGAACTTTGGAATCAGATACATAATTTCTAAATTTACAGATAATACCAAACTGGTGAGTTAGGGGAGGGGTGTGGGAGATTGAAATGGAGAAGAATGACAACAAATTACAGGAAGGTAATAATTAACTTGCAGAATGGACAGATAGTTGGCACAATGGATTGAAGTTTAATTTAGGTAAATGCAAGGTATTGCATTTTGATAAAACATACACGGGCAGCAATTATAAAATTATAAGCAGAGCGATGGATAGTGTTGTAGAACAGAGAGAAGTAGGGGTTCAGCTACATGATTCTTTGAAGTTTGTGACACTTGTAGACAGGGTGTTTAAGAAGGCATTTAGCATGCGTGCCTTCATTGCTCAGACTTTTGAGTATAGATGTTGGGACGTCATGTTGAGGTTGACTTTGCATGGAGCTCTTTTGGAGTACTGTGTTCAGTTCTAGTCACCCTGTTAGAGAAAGGATATTATTAAGCTGGAGAGGGCTCAGAAATGTTTTACTAAGATCTTGCCAGAGAATGGAGAATTTGAGTCATAAGGCAATGCTAGATAGGCTGGCACATTTTTCACTGGAGCAGAGGAGGTTGAGAGTTGACCTTACAGAGGTTTATATATTCATGAGTGGTATGGATAAGGTGAATGGCAGGTGTTTTTTTCTTATGGTGGGGGATTTCAAGACCCAGAAGTATATGTGTAAAGTGGGAGGGAGGAAGATTTAAAAGACATGAGGGGGTAATTTTTTTACAAAAGTAGTTCATGTATGGACTGAACTATCTGAGGAAGTGGTGGTTTCAGGTACAGTTATAATGTTAAAAATAAATTTAGGTAAATACATGAATAGGAGAGGTTTGGAGGGATATGGGCCAAATGCAGGCAGGTGGGAATAATTTAATTTGGGATTATGATTGGCATGGACTGGTTGGACTGAAGGGTCTGTTTCCATGCTCTATGACTCCATAACAAGAAAAAATGGGAAATGTACAATTTGGGAAAAGGAACAGGGTCACATACGGACTGGAGGCTGCAAGTCTCGATGTGGTAGAGAAGCAATGGCATCTCTGAGTAGCAATACACCAATCACCAAAATTGCACCTCAGAGATAGCAAGATCGTTAAAAACAAACAAACAAACCGTAGCATTTTATTTCTAGAGGGATAGAAGTAAAAATAAAAATTATGAATTTGTTTAAATCTGTATGGCTACTCCACATTATCAGGACATAAGGGCACTTTTTGACACGGTGCAAAGAGGATTTATAATGATGATAAAAATGATGCTTGCTTTGGGGGGAGGATAGCTTCTTTCTCCTTCCTGTGGAAAAACAGAATCTCGTTGATCAGCCACGATCGTAATAAATAGCAGCGCAGGCTTGAAGGGCCAAATGGCCTACTCTTGCTGTTATTTTCTATGTTTGATTTCTAACACCCAGAATTAACGTGGTGATCATGGGTAAAATACACTGTTCAAACCCCCCACAGTGCACATCAAGTGGCAACTGTGATCAAGACAGATCCAGCAGATTTCTCAGTAATTCCCCACTTGACAATAAGGACTCAATGAATCACCAAATCTTATTTTCTTCACAAGGGATTACAATTCTTCACTTCTGCTAATCAGCCGTGAAATCCCCTTTACGAGTGGTACCACTGAAATAATGCACTGCCTCAGTGAGTCCGCCTGTTCTCATCAATCATGACTCTGAACCCATATTCCAGTACTCATTCACAAGCATAACTCCAGCTCGACTTTGACAGGTAGTTTCACTGAGAAAGACAGGTTCCTGTGCTTTACCAAGTTCTAATTGTGCTCAGTTATATGAAGCAAACACTGCTTATAGACTTCTCCATTACCACCCTCCAAGTTTTAATCCTTGCAGTCTTTTTTTTGAGCCCCTCAACTTCCTCTGAGTCAGTAATCTTGTGTCTTCCCAGGACCCTGTCTGCATCCTGAATCCTTCACTTAGCCATTTATTAATTCCTCGAGCTTATTCCCAAATTTGTTCTAACAGCAAAAAGCCATGCAACTGCTCTCAACTCCTTCCCTGCAGACAGCTAACTGTTTCTCTATTTCCAGCTAATAAACTCAGTCCCCAGTGACCCCTGAAATGTATTGATTAACTTTTGAAAAACTTGCATAAGTCTTACTCCTGTCATGTGGCAGAATTGAACATTGCCCCCAAACATCTTTTGGAAAGTCCTGTTCTCTGAATATTATGTTCTGCAAGAATGTTGGAAAGGAATTTCACCACGCCTACTCACGTGAAGAAGGAAATCTTCATCGTAGTGAAGGATTTTTACAATGGGTTTGAAAATATAGCAAGTTTTTTCTGAGAAATCTCGAACAAATAGGTTACTTCATACTGTACAGATAACCCTTTTATTTACACATTTACAGATAGTGTAAAAGCTTAACTTAAACAAGAAAACGTACACGTAACATGATTTAAATGTCAAATACTCCTGATCATCAGCAGGAAGCCATTGCCTCAAATAGGTATCAAATTCATTGCTGTGAAATTATATAGTCATCCTGTAAATCCATGTTTTTTTATAAATGGTTCATTCTTATTGTAGTCCCCAGTTTTTAAAGGCAAAAATAAAAAGGCACAGTCCTTACAAGGACATTAAGAACAACATTGGAATTATGTTATGTATGTCCTTCCTGCTATGTGCTGACATTCAGGAGCCAAAGAGTTGTTTAGAACCATCTGATTGGTTCTTAGCAAACTGAGCAGGTTGGGACAGGAAACAAATTACAGAGACACAGACACAAAGAGAGAGCAAGAGAGAGAATGGTATGCAGTTATTCTCCCAATAGAGGCTACCTGTTCTCTGCAACAAAAAATTCCACTTAAACTTGAAGAAAAGCGGTTTTGTTCCTGCAGCAGTTGCTCTCAGCTGTAAATCTTAAATTGATAAATCAGAGGTATTTTGCAAGTGAATTAGTCACTCGGTACTTCTTACAAACCAGCAGAAGCTTCCAGGTGAAAGACAACTGAACACCAAAGGTCTGTCTAGCTGAAGAAGAATCATCTCAACAAGGAATCAGGAAACAAAACTAGCGAATAATCAGTGTTGCCTATTTGCTTGTCTGTGTGTGTGTAAAGGGTTTTTTAAAAATGAACTACTGTTTTAATAAATAACTATATATAGTTGGTTTATATCTGTTTATCTGTAACTATAATCTAATTACTTATAGTAAAAATAAATCTGTGTTTAGTACAGAAACCTGGTCCATGTTTTCTATGAACTTTTGTCTGAATTGTAAATTGTGGTATGGTGCGTACTTTAAAACTAACCAACTTTAACTTCTGGTACACTGCAGGAATAGGGCAGCTTGATTTACAGCATGGTATCTCAGTGAGTCATAACAAACTCTGGACACAGCATTCACGATTAAATTGTCTTTCCCAGCAAACACCTTCAATTTTTAGGTTGACGAGCTGCTGCAATCTCAAGTAGAACAGCCTGGGATTTTTCATATGGAACATCTCCAAAAGCACCAATGAATAACAATCAGTATAAACTATTTTCCCTGGAGTATTTGAGGCATATACTTCAAGATGGAGATGAGCCAAAATGAGATGTAATATTTCTTTCCTGATGGTGGAGTATGTTTCAGATTAGCATTAACTTACTGGAAAACTGGCCGACTGGAAGCTAAATGTCATTGTCATCGCCTTCTAATACTGCTGCTCCTACATCTACATCACTGGCATCAACAGCCACTTTCAAAGGTCTACTGAAACTCAAGAGGAGCTAAAACAGGCTTATATATTGACACAACTTTCAAAATAAGACTATAAGAAATAGGAGTAGAAGTAAGGCAATCCAGCCCACCAAGTCCATTCTACCTTCAATCATGGCTGTTAGGCATTTCAACGCCACTTACCCGCACTGTATCCCTTAATTCCTTGCAAGATTTTGTCAATCTCTGCCTTAAAGACATTTAATGTCCTGGCCTCCACTGCACTCCATGGCAGTGAATTCCACAGTCCCACCACTCTTTGGCTGAAGAAATGTCTCCTCATTTCCGTTCTAAATTGACTCTAAGGCTGTGCTTACGGGTCTGCCTGATGAAAACATTTTCCCAGTGTCCCCCCTTTCTAAGCCATACATTATCTTGTAAGTTTCTATTAGATCTCCCCTCAACCTTCTGAACTCTAATGAATACAATCCTAGGATCCTCAGCCGTCCATCGTATGTTAGGCCTACCATTCCAGGGATCTTCCGTGTGAATCTCCGCTGGACACGCTCCAGTGCCAGTATGTCCTTCCTGAGGTGTGGGCCCCAAAACTGGACATGGTGTTCTAAAAGTCTTAGTAGCACCTCACTGCTTTTACATTCCGCCAGAATTCCCCAGTCTCTTCATCTAGATCATTTTTTATATAAATTGAACAGCTGGGGTCCCAACACTGAATCCTGCAGGACACCACTTGTCACCAGCTGCCATTCCAAAAAAGAACCTTTTATCCCAACTTTGTGCCTTCTGTCAGGCAGCCAATCCTCAATCCATGCCAGTAGCTCACCTCGAACACCATGTGCTCTCACCTTACTCAGCAGCCTCCCGTGAGGCACCTTATCAAAGGCTTTTGGAAGTCTAGGTAGATTACATCCAGTGCGTTTCCCTGGTCTAGCCTACTTGTTACCTCTTCAAAGAATTCTAACAGGTTTGTCAAGCATGACCTCCCCTTACTAAATCCATGCTGATTTGTTCTAATTCTACCCTGCACTTCCAAAAATTTAGAAATCTCATCCTTAACGATGGATTCTAGAATTTTACCTACAACTGAGGTTAGGCTAAACAGCCTACAATTTTCCATATTTTTTCTTGATCCTTTCTTGAACAAGGGGGTTCTTATAGCGATTCTCCAATCATCAGGAACTTTCCATGACTCCAGTGATTTTTGAAAGATCACAACCAATGCCTCCGCTATTTCTTCAGCCACCTCCCTCAGAACTCTAGGATGTAGCCTTTCTGGGCCAGGAGATTTTTCAGTTTTTAGACCTTTTAGCTTATCAAGTACTTTCTCCTTTGTAATGGCCACCATACTCAACTCTACCCCTTGACTCTCCTTAATTGTTGGGATATTACACCTGTCTTCCACTGTGAAGATTGACACAAAGTATTTGTTAAGTTCTTCAGCTATTCCCTTATCTCCCATCACTAGTCTCCCTGCATCAATTTGGAGTGGCCCAACTCTACTTTTGACTCTCATTTGTTTCTTATGTATGGAAAGAAACTTTTACTATCATTTCTAATATTACTGACTAGCTTACCTTCATATTTGATCCCCTCCTTCATTATTTGTCTCTTTGTTATCCTGTTGTTTTTGTAGTCTTCCCAATCTTCTGATTTCCCAGTGCGCTTTGCCATTTTATAGGCTCTCTCTTGTTCTGTGGTACATTTCCTGAGCCCCTTCTTCAGCTGTGGTTGTCTAATCCCCCCTCGTGTAATCTTTCTTTTCTTTGGGATGTACCTCTGTACTGTGTCCTCAATCACATCCAGAAACTCCTGCCATTGTTGCTCTACTGTCTTCCCCACTAGGCTCTACTTCCAGTCAATTTTCGTCAGTTGCTCTGTCATGCACCTATAATTATCTTTATTTAACGGTAACACCATTACATCCGATTTTGCCTTCTCTCTTTCGAACTTCAGGCTGAACTTTACCATATTATGATCGCTGTCTCCTAAGTGTTCCCTGACATTAAGATCTTTTATAAAGTCTGGCTTGTTACATAGCACTAAGTCCAGAATAGCCTGCTCCCTTGTGGGCTCCGTCACAAGTTGTTCCAAAAAGCCATCCTGTAAGCATTCCATGAATTCCCTTTCTTTGGATCCACCGGCAACCAGCTATTTGCATATTGAAGTTTCCCATGATCACCATGACCTTACCTATCTGACATGCCCTATATTTCCCGGTACATCTTGCACCCCTGGTCCTGACCACTGCTGGGAGGTCCGTACATAATTCCCATTATGGTTTTTTTTTAACCTTTGTGGTTCCTCAATTCCACCCACACAGACTTCACATCATCTGATCCAAAATCATTTAATGCCATAGATTTAATTTAATTCTTAACTAACAGGACAACACCGTCCCCCTGCCCACCTCGATAAGTTGTAAATCCTTGGATGTTTAACTGCCGGTCCTGAACCCCCTGCAACCATGTCTCTGTGATGCCTGCCACATCATAATCATTCACGATGATTTGTGCTGTTAATTCATCTACTTTGTTTCGAATGCTTCGAGCATTCAGGTAAAGCACCTTAATGCTAATTTTCTTATCCTCATGATTTCCATCACATCTAAGGTATCCTTACTTTTTGCTTCATTGCTAGTCTGCCTTGAATTTAAACCCTGCACACATGCTAATCTGCTGCTTATCTTACTACTTAATTCTATATTCCCTGTTGCTTTCCCTTTCCCTCGACTCACAAGTTTAAAGTCCTAGTGACCACCCTATTTATCCTTTTCGCCAGAACACTGATTCCAAATCGGTTCAGTTGGAGACTGTCCCATCGGTATAGATCGCCCTGGTTCCAAAACTGATGCCAATGTCCCATGAAATGAAAACTCTCTTTCCCACACCAATCTCTTAGCCACATGCTTACTTCCCTAATTTTCTTATTCCTATTCCAATTAGTATGTGACTGAGGCAGTAATCCAGAGATTATTGGCCCTCGAGGACATGTTCTTCAATTTCCTTCCAAGTGCTTGATAATCCCAAACAGGTCCTCCTTCCTAGCCTTGCCTATGCTGTTAGTGCCAATTTGATCTTCAATGCAATTTAATAGGATTCTGTCCAGTAAAATGTAAAATTTTTCTTCAATGTATTTGTTAAGGGAGCTAATATCTCACTAAATTTTAGGATAAGCTTTCTTTAGAATCCAAATATCCTCCCCAGGAACTAGAGGAACTCCTGTTTGGTTTAAGGATAGAGAAGCTTCAACTTTAGCTTTGTGGGGGAGCACTCAACCTTCCTCTATATGCCCAAGATATATGACCTTAGCCCAGTGGGTCCAGGGGTATATCACTGGGTTATGAGGTGTCTCAGGTTCAGTCCCTGGAAAATCCCAAAAACTGTATTACAATCCCATACCAACGTATCTTACAATCTGTTTAGGTATCAGTGCTTTTTGTTTTTTTTTAAAAAGTAGATAAAATTTGACATCAAGAGACTTAGTAACAGAATATTTGATTTTGAACAAACAGCAATATTGTACAATTTAGAACCAAAATACAATATACAAAGCAACAATAAGAAGCAAAGAGGGATTATGAAAAAAAGACTGGCAGCTAATATAATAGAAAATCCTAAGACCTTCTATAAGCACTTCAATATGAAAAGAGTGGTACTGGAGAAATTGGGCTGATAAGGAACCAAAAAGGGGTTTACCCTTAGGGGCAAGAGGCATTGTTGACGTGTTAAATGAATACTTTGTATAGGTCTTTACCTACAATGCAGATGTCTCCCAGGGTGACAAAGGAGGAACCAAAGTCATTAGTAGGGTTTAACATTCATAAGGCGGTGGTATTGGATAAGCTGTCAAAACTTAAAGTTGGTGAGGCCCAGGACTTGAGGAACTGAATCCAAGGATATTGAAGAAAATGATTGTGGAAATTATGGAGACACTGACAACATTCCTCCAATCTCCCTTGGATTTGAGGTTATAGCAGAAGACTGGAAAATTGCACACAACACACTTTTGTTTGAAAAAAGTTACAAAGGTGGGTCCAGCAATTACAGATCTATCAGTTTAACTTCAGTGGTGGGCATACTTCTAGAAACAACTATCCAGGATAGTCATTTAGAAAAATGGGGATGGATTCAGAAGAGCCAACATGAGTTTAAAGGAAATTCAAGTATAACTAACTTGCTGCAGGTTCTTTTGAAGAGGTAACACAGATGCTTGTTGAGGGAAAGGCTATTAATGTGGTGTAAAATAAACATGGGTGTGATCTAAAATGTAGTTGATACGGTGCGACACAGCAGACTTGTGAGGAAAGTTATAGGTCATGTAATAAAAGGAACAATAGCAACATGGCTACAAAAAGGATATGAATCATTGAGTGATGGTTAATGGGTATTTTGCAAGCTGGAAGAAGGTTTGACACATTGTAGTGGAGTCAGTATTGGGATCCTTGCTTTTCCTGCTATATATATATATATATTAATGATCTGGATATTAGTGTGCAGGGGACAATGTCAAAATTTTCAGATGACATAAAACTTAGAAGAATTGCAATTTATGAAGAATACAGAATAGAACTTCTAAAAGACAGACATATTAGTGGAGAACTGTGAGGTGATGCATTTTGGTACAAGGAAATTGCAGAGACAGCATAAAACAAAAGATGCTAATCTAAAAGATGTGCAGGAGTTGACATACCTGTGTGTATAAGTACATAAAAATGGTAGGACAAGTAGTGATGGCTGTTAATAAAGCATACAATATTCTTGACTTCATAAATAGGAGAACAGAGTACAAGAGGAGGGAAGTTATGAACTAATACAAGTCACTAGTTACATCTCAGCAGGAGTATTTTGTTCAGCTCAGGGTGCCATATTGTAAAATTGAAAATGCATTGGAAAGAAGGCAAGTCTAAACAGATTATAGTCAACACAGAATTTGTTCCAACTGTAACGCAATAGAAGTTTCCTTTCACAAGAATGGCTCCAGGATGAGACACTTAATTAATGATAATAGATTGGAAAAGATTGTTTTCTTTGGAAAGGAGGAAGCTAACAGGAGGAGATTTGATACAACTTTTTAAAATGCTGAGGGATCAGGAAAGAGTGGGTATGAAGAAACTATTTTACTCATAATCGGATTGAGAACAAGAGGTCACAATTTACGTGCTTTGCAAAAGTAATTGTGAGGTGACAAAAAAACTTATTCACACAACATGTAGTTAGGATACGAAATGCACTACTTACAAAGTGTGATAGAGGTAAACTCAATTAAGGCATTCAAGAGGACATTGAATAATTATTTAAATAGAAACAATGTGCAGTATTTTTTTTAATCTGTCATAGAACATGGGCATTTCTGGCTGACCAGCATTTAATACTCATCCCTAGTTGCCCTCAAGAAGGCGGTGCAGTCCATGTGCACCAAGTAGACTCACATTGCCCTTAGGGAAAGAATTCCACGATTTTGACCCAGTGACAGTAAAGGACTGGCAACATATTTCCAAGTCACGATTGTGAGTGACTTGGAAGTGTACCTGCAAGTGGTGGCATTCCCATGTATCTGCTGCTCTTATATTTCTAGGTGGAAGTGGTTGTGGGTTTGGAAAGTGCTGTTTAAGGATTTTTAGTGAATCTTTCCTGTGCATCTACTAGATAGCATACACAGCTGCTACTGAGCATTGATAGTGGAGGGTGTGAATGTGGTGCCAATCAAGCAGGCTGCTACGCTGTGGATGATGTCAAACGTCTTAAGTGCTGTTGGAGCTGCACTCATCCAGGCAAGTGGGGAGCATTCCATTACACTCCTGACTTGTGCCTTGTAGATGGTGATCAGGTTTTGGGGTCTCAGGAAGTTAGTTAATTACTGAAGGATTCCAGCCTCTGACTTGCTCTTCCTGCCGCAGCATTTAAATGTGGAGTCCAATTGAGCTCCTGGCCAATGGTGAGCCCCAGGATGTTGACAGTGGGAGATTCAGTGATGGTAATGCCATTGAATGTCAAGTGGTGGTGTCTCCTAATGGAAATGGTCATTGCTTGATAATTGTGTGGCATGAACATTACTTGTTAATTGTCAGCTAAGCCCAGATATTGTGTTGGTTTTGTTTCATTTGAACATGAACTTCTTCAGTATCCGAGTCGTTGCGAATGGTGCTGAACATTGTGCAATCATCAGTAAACGTCCCCATTTCTGACATTCGGATGCAGGGAAAATCATTAATGAAGCAGCTCCAGCTGGTTCAGCCTAGGACACTACCCTGAGAAACTCCTGCAGCTATGACTTGGAGCGGAGATGACTGACCATCAAACACCACAACCATCTTCCTGTGAAGGGCTTATGCCTGGAACATCGACTCTCCTGCTCGTCGGATGCTGCCTGACAAGCTGTGCTTTTCCATTGTCACACCTTTTGACCTTGACATCTTCCTATGTGCCAGGTATGACTCCAACCAGGTTATGGGAAAAAGACAAGAAATTGGCTGAAAGTTTTAATGCTGAGAAAATCAGTGTAGACATGGTGTGCCAAATGATCTCCTTCTGCATTGCCCCAATTCTAGTAAAGTACCTGTGCAGCATTCAGTTAGCTTGTGGTAAACATGGGTAATGCACTGTTATTGAACATTGAACAGTGCATACCAGATAGCAAATGCAGTCAAGCCAGATCCCAAGGATAACTCCCAAGATACTAATATGATGGGTCATTGGATCTCATTAAACTTCCCAAGAGACTACAATTCTTCACAATTGTTGATCCAGCCTCCCTCTCAAGAACTACACCATTCAAATCTGCTCCTGTTCTGATCAATGGCACTACTTTCCTGGGTCTATATTCCCTTGGACTCTGAAACTACACCCCAGTACTCATTCACAAGCATAATTCCAGCTCTTGACTGACAGCTAGCTTCATAAAACAGGATATGTTCTTGTACTTTCCCTGATATGTTCTTATACCTTGCTCAATTTTATGAAGCAAATACTGCTTTGGGACTTTTCAACCTGCACTTCCCCAGCTGCTCTGAAGTATTAATATTTACATGCTTCTCTGATCTCCTCACGACTTTCCCAAGAGCCAGAAACTTCTCCACTTTCTCAGCTCTCCATTATGTTTTCTGAACCTTAACTCCAACACTTAGGCATTTACTAATTCCAAGAACTTCTTCCCAAGTTTGTTCTAACAGCACAAAGCCATCCAACTGTTCTCAATTCCTTTCTTGCAGGAGAGCTGAAAGTCAGTACTCCTGAGATGGAGTCTGACCCTCTCTCTACCTCCAACTATTTAAACTCTGTCCCCAGAAATGTTGTGCATTGTTGCTAGTTTTGTCACGAGAGTTGCAAAATTGTTACTGTGCAACAGGGGGGCTATTCACCTCATCATACATATATTCAGCCTCCAAATCAACAACTCATTCAATCATTTTACATCTTTGTTCTCTGGTTACAGACCTTCCTGCCACTGGAAACAGGTTCTTCATATTTGCTCTATCAAATCTCCCATTAACTTTCTCTGCTTAAGAAGCATTTTAGATGGCAATATCTGATCCTTTAGTTCAGTACTAGTTGATTGACAATGAAAATAGCATTTCAAACACCATTAACGCAATTCCTCTTTATAAAAGATAGCGATTAGTCAGTTGTATTAATTCATACTGCTACATTTCATATATCAGAAATGAAGAGACCGACATATTACTAAAGTATCTGAAATGGGAGAATAGTTTACTTTTGCATTGCATATTTTAACACCAACATATGTTAAATCCTAAACAGATTAGAATCATCACAGAATTTGTTCCAACTGTAACACAGTGGTAGTTTTCTTTCAAATATAGAACTGGGAGATTGGTGTGGAGAAGAATCATGAATGATTCCCAGGGGCCTATCCCTTTCTCTGTACAATGGCCATTTCCATTAGCTGACTAACTTTCAGTAGATCACATGTTGCTGTAGGGTAAGAAGCAATTTATCAGAGGTCAAACGGAACGCAAGTTAGGTATTACGTACATCAAACTCACTGTTACTTGACAACCTGGGCCAACAAACATAATCATGGAGGGTTTTATTTTGACTGCAGGCCGATTTCCAGCAGTGTTCCAAAGGGATTGGTGCTGTGTCCGCTTTTGTTTGTCATTTATATAAATGATTTAGATGAAAATATACAAGGTGTTGTTAGTAAGTTTGAGGATGACACCAAAATTGGTAGCATAGTGAACACTGAAGGTTATCGAAGATTACAACCAGACTTTGATCAATTGGGTCAATGGGCTGAGGAGTGGCAGATGGAGTTCAATTTGAATAAATGTGAGATGTTGTATTTTAGTAAATCAAAAAAGGGCAGGACTTGCACAATTAAAAGTATGGCCTTGGGTAGTGTTGCTGAACAGTGACATCTATGTTTTAGGTACATAATGTTTTGAAGTTTGCTTCACATGTAGACAGGAGAAAGTGAGGTCTGCAGATGCTGGAGATCAGAGCTGAAAATGTGTTGCTGGAGAAGCGCAGCAGGTCAGGCAGCAACCAGGGAACAGGAGAATCGACGATTCGGGCTTATGCCCGAAGATGGGCTTATGCCCGAAACGTCGATTCTCCTGTTCCCTGGATGCTGCCTGACCTGCTGCGCTTCTCCAGCAACACATTTTCAGTTCACATGTAGACAGGGTGGTTAAGAAGGCATTTAGCACACTTGCCTTCATTGCTCAAACCCTTGAGTAAAGGAGTCAGGAAGTCATGTTGAGGTTGTACATGACATTGGTGAGGCCTCTTCTGGAGTACTGTGCCCACTTCTGGTCACCCTGTAATAAGGCGGCTATTACCAAGCTGGAGAAGGCTCAGAAAAGATTTGCTGGGAATGGAAGGTTTGAGTTATAAGGAGAGACGAGATAGGCTGGGACTTTTCTCACAGGAACATAAAAGGTTGAGGTTTTTAAAATTATGAGGGGTAGAGATAAGGTGTGTGGCAGGTATATTTTCCCTAGGGTGTGGGATTTCAAGACGAGGAGGCTTTTTTTCCCCAAGGTGAGAGGATAAAGATTTTAAAAGTACATGAGGGGCAACGTTTTACACAAAGTGTGGTTCAGAAGCGGAATGAACATCCAAAGGAAGTGGTGGATGCAGGTACAGTTAGTTACAATGTTGAAAAGACATTTAGATAAGTACACGAATAGGAAAGGATTTGGAGAGCTATGGGCTAAGTGCAGGCAAATGGGATTAGTTTAGTTTGGGGCTATGGTTGGCATGGACTGGTTGGACCCGAAGGGTACGTTTCCATGCTGTATGACTCTGTGATTATCTATATGACTATCATGGCAACAGGATTCCTCATCAAAGCAGAGATAGATGAGCTCACTTGCGACAGTGAAAGGGGTTGTCTGCAAGAATAAGCGAATAGTCATGAAATAATACAGGTGCCTGTCAGAAGAAGCTAGATCAAGACACACAAGGGAGGTAGATCCAGAAGGCTATGTTAATAAGTCAAGATGAAGGAGGATGGGAGAGGGCTCCTGTGATGTGTGAACATTTGTGTAGACACTTTGGTCTGCATGGCCTATTTCTGTAGTGTAAATTCAATGTAAAACCCTTTATCATTTAGTTTTTGGAGGCAATATGTGCAAGTATCACTTGTCATCTTTACAGCAAAGGCACAGGACAAGGGAGGTGATTTTCAATCTGATCTACAACATTCCATTACACCAAATGGGAACACTCATGCCTGAGTCAGAAATATAACTTGTGTTTGTGAAACTAGAACATATTGATATGACTTTTTCAAGAATGTGCTATTTTCCCTTCAGCTACTTCAAAAATGGATAATCCCCCAGGAAAACAAAGAAGATAAGTTATTGAAAATGGATGGAGATAATTGATACATTATTGATCAGGAAATGCTTGGCACGGTTTGACAATATAAACATCCATTTTTAGTAGCAGTTATCACGTTCCTGGTCAAGCAATGACTTGATTTTAAAGTTGTCATCCTTTGTTTTCAAATTCTTCCGATGTATTCGCTTCCAACCCAGAAACCCTCTCAGATATCTGTGCTGATCTGATTCAGGCCTCTTGAGCAGCTTTGATTTTAATTGATGCACTAATCGGTGAATAGGCCTTCTGCTGCCTAGGCCCCAAACTTTCCTTCCTTAAATACTTCTACTTCTCGCTCCCTTGTAAACGCTCCTCAAAACTGACCTTGATGATGAAGTTATTCACAATTTTCCTTAATGATTGCCATGTTATTTGCAGTTTTGATTTGTATTTTCCCTACAAAGTGCCTCAAATGTTCTAATGCATTATTAAAGATGCTATGCAAGTGCAAGTTGTTATTCCCTCAGAACTGACTTCAAACACAAAACATTTGCAGAAAAGGTTTTTCATGAATCCAAATCCTGCTTTTTGGTAAGGGGTGGCATTAGAGCCACTAAGTACAAAATTGCTTTGAATAAACTGGTTTCAATGTAGAAACATTTGCCTTTGACTTTGTTGTTTAATCTATTTATATCAAAAGATAGAACGCTGATCCACAACTCAAAGTCTACAGAGGCTGAGATAGAAGCATTTGTGATTCCAATTGAGGTGTATACATCTTTAAAATATACTTGTTAAATTAAAATGGACAACATTTTGGGTTGTATGAATTGATTATTTTCTTCTTGGCAGATATCAAAATCTGAAAAGTTTAAAAAACTTACAGCAAGATAAAATTAATCAAAATAAAAGACAACTTTAACAATTTGTTTGAATGAGTTAGATCAACCCGGTTCTGAAAAAGATGCATAACAATTTCATTGTGTACAAAACTTTGTAGCAAATAATTAGCAAAACTCTGTTTCAATTATATTTCAAATGACCCATGCAAAGAGAACATAAAATGAAACAAATTGGAATAATTTGAAATTTTTGAATGAGATTTTTTTGATAGCACACAGTGAAAAGGTCACAAAAGTCCTGAAAATTTAACTCTGTTTCTCTTTTTACAGATGTTGCCAGACCTGCTAAGCCTTTTCCAGTATTTTCTGCTTTAATGTCAAGTTTTCCAGCATCAACAGTATTACGCATTAGTTGGAAGACAGCTCTGGATCAGCACTGCCCAAACTTCATTATATCTCATTGGAAAGATAGGTTTGACAAAGTCCCTTGCAACCTTCCCCAAAAGCCTTTGAAGTGGGTGAAAAGGGATTTTGAAACTTTTTTCTTTCCTTAAAAAGCTTGCTTTATTCATAGTTTCCTTAATTGAAGTGAAGTAATCTTGAACATAAGGAGGACTGAGGTATGTTCACAATTTCCAGCAAGTTTGTTTTAAATAAACCTTGCACCTTCCAAAATTGTGCACGTCTCTGGCAGCCACGCACACAGCTTAAGAACAGTGCTGGAGAACAGACTCCATAGTGAAACGCTAGTGACACAAACAAAGCAAAAACAAAAGCAAAATCAGTTAAAATTATGAATGAATGAATACGAGGACGGACAGATATGCTATGCACAATGTTTCAGCCTAAAAACTGCCAAGCTAATCTTCCGAGTTAATATAACTCTTGATTCTTTTTTTTAAAAACAATATAGCAAATCATTTTTATGTATATATTTCTATAAAAAGGCTGACTAATTTCCATGGCAGTAATCTGTTTGCTTAATCCAACACAATCTTTTACATCATTCTGGCTATTTGGTGCATTTCCTTTCCTTACAGTAGCCCCACCAGATGTGCAAATCAGTATCTGGATGGTGCCCATGAAAAGGAAATGCATCTTTTGTCCACACAAAAAAAGCTACAGTAATCACCAGAGTGAAAAGATAAAGTCACCGTAGTTGTACCGGACCTCAGGGTTACTCTTTCATTACAAGGAGACAACTGGTGGTGGTTTCAAAGGGAGGGTCACCACACCTCAGGCAAGGGGAGAGGTTGAGAAGGAGTGTCATGGTAACCTCAACTGTTGCAGGAATTGAACCCACACTGCTAGCGTCACTCAGCATTGCAGACCAGCCATCCAAGCTAACCAACCCCTAGCCACTGGAGTAAATGAGACATGTTACAATTGACAAGCTCAGAAGGTTATTTCAAGCCACTGTATGCTTTTAAAAAAAATTAGTGTATATACACCATCATATAAAGAGATAAATAAAAAACAAAAATGTGCACCCTGTACAAGTACAGTTTTAAAAATTAATTTTTTCAATAAAAATATAATTATTTCAAGTTCTCAGGGTAGCTTTGCTATATCGGCTAGCTGCATTTACACTGTTCTTTCCCTTCCACATCCTTTCCCCTCCCCGTCCACCAAAACAACTCGACATTTCCTCTTCAGTAACTGATGGGGGTGAAGCGTATATTCTTAATTTCCAGCTCCAGCTGTTTCACTCGAATTTCCTTTTGCCCCAACAGCTCACGTAGCCTTCGAATCTCTTCTTGTTGTCGGTAAAACATCTGCAGAAGCTGGACAAAAGTAAACCAGAAGTCATGTTTTTTCCCTCAAGAGAAACCATTTTTAATTGAAAAGCTTTGTTTGCTTTGATTAAATCTTTCAAGGGTTACGTTAGAAAAGCCTGAAGTGGCTGATCCAGGAAATGCTTATTAGCAAAACTGAGGGAGAGCTGGTGACTGAATACATGACTAGCTAAAGGACAGGCAGGCAGTCGTTTCCTCCTCAGAGGGTATTATGCAGCATTGTTGGCCAAGGAAATGGGAATGCAAAGTCAAACAACCAGTGACTAAAACCACCAAGACAATAATTCAGTGAATGAGCTGAGGACCTGCTTCACAGCAGAGCATACATAAATGAATGAAACACAGAGGGGTTTTGGACAGTACGTTTCAGAGAATTAGTATGCAGGTGTAGCAAGTGATTAGGAAGACAATTGCAATGTTGACGTGTATTGGAAGGGGACTGGAATATAAAAGTAAGGACATTCTGCTACAGTTGCAGAGAGTGTTGATGAGGCCACAACAGGAGGACCATGTGGAGTTTTGGTTTGCTTATTTCACAAACAATGTAAATGCATTAGAAGCAGTTCAGAGACAATTCACTCAACCAATACTTGGGGTAGGCTGGGGTGTTATCATACAAGCACAGGTGGGTTTGTATCTATTGGACTTTAGAAATAATGAAGAGTAACCTTATTCAAATACAAGGCCCTGAAGGGACTTGACATGTTAGATGCTTCCTTTGTGGGAGGCCCTAGAATTAGGCACATGGTTTAAAAACGAGGGATCCTCCATTCTAGACAGAGGTAAGGAGGATTTTCATTCCTCTCAGTCCTTGACAGTCTTTGGAATTCTTTTCCCTAGTGAGTGAAGGAGGCAGAGTCATTGAACACTTTAAAGGCAGAGGTAGACAAACTATGATGATAGGGATTAGATGGGAATATGGAGTTGAAGTTCTGATCTTATTGAATTGTAGAGCAAACTAGGAGGGGTCAAATATGGTACTTCTCCAAATTCATATGCTTACATGCAACAGACAAGGACAAACTGTTTCAAATGGCAAGAAAGTTGGTAACTAGAAAGCACAGATTTAAAATAACTGGCAAAAAAAAGCAGATATAACACAAGGGGAAAGTAAATTACAAAGTGAGTTATGATGATCTGGATTGCTTGAAAAGGGACAAAGCAGACAAAATCTGAAAGAGTAGATCCCATTGGGAACCACAAAGGTAATATGCTGTAGACCCAGAAGGAGTGGGCAGAATCCTTAAAAAATATGTTGCATCAGTCTTTACGATGGAAAAGGACAGTGAGGGTATAGATTTCAGGATGGATGGTGTGAAATATAAGAAGAAATTAACAGAGAGAGAAGAGTAGCTGGTTAAGCAGCTTCAAAAATGGATAAATCCATAGGCCTATTAGCGATGTAGCTGAGGCTGTTGAGGGAGGCAAGATATTAGGGGCCTTTGGCTCTAATTTTCAAATGCCCGCTGGTCACACGAGGTACCAAAGGACTACTAATGTTGACCCATTGTTAAAAAACGGAGGAAGGAATAGGCCAGAAAATTACAGCTCAGTCAATCTAATCTCAGTGATGGGGATGAGAATTAGAAATAATTCAGAGGAACAGAATATATCTGTACTCCAAGAGGTATGGATTAATCAGGGACAGTTCGCATTGATTTGTGAAAGGAAGGTCATGTTTTGACGAATTTAATTGAATCTTTTGAGGAGGAAACCAGACGCATTAATGAGGTAATGCATTTGATAATCACTTATATGGACTGCTTCAAAGCTTTTGATAAGCTGTCTCATCAAGAAAGCAAGAGCCCATGCAATCCAGGGCAAAGCTTTAGGTTGGAACCAAAATTGGCAGAGAGGTAGGAAGGACAGGATTGTATCACGAGAAATGTTTGTGTCTGGAAAGCTGTATTTCAATAGGCTGCCACGGGGCTCAGTGCTGGAGCTCTTCCTGTTTATGATGTACATTCATTCGGACTTAAACAATCAAGAAGTTTGTAACCTTCAGAAGGTCACATGACAATTGATCAAACCCCCCAGTTGATCAACTGGTAATTAGTAAGGTCAGCCTTAAACTGCGGAGGACATCAATGGATTGGTGAGCTGGCCAGAGGAGCGGCAAATGGAATGCAACCTGGAAAAGTGTGAAGTACTGCATTTGGGGAGGGCTAACAAGCCAAGGGCAACACGCTGAATGGTAGGACCCTGGAAAGTACTGACAATCAGAGGGACCTTAACATGCATACCTATAGATCCCTGAAGGAAGGAGGGCTGTTTGATAAAGGCATTTGGGATACTTGCCCTTATTAGCTGAGTCGTAGAATACAAGAGTAGAGAGGTTACGCTGAAACTGTGTAAAACTCTGGTTAGGCCACACCTGGAGTACTGCATGCAGTCCAGTTAATGCACTGAAGTGAAATGTTTTCACCCAGAGGGTGATTGGAGTATGGAACTAACTGCCTGGAAGGGTAGCTGAAACAGAAACTCTCGTGATATTACAGCAGTGTTTAGATATTTACGTGTATTGCACAGACTCCAGTGCTACTGGCCAACTCTCCTGAATAGGTCCAATCAGGTTTTTTTGCAAATGGTGAGGAGATACTCTCAGAAACTCAGGGCGGGGACTAGAAAAGGATTGTAGATATCTGAAGGCATAGTCCAGCATTAGGTTGAGAAAACAAAATTCAATATAGGCTTTTATAATTCTATATATTTTTGAGAAAGTGTTTCTTAGCTGGAATAACATAAACACAAAAAAGAAATATATCTTTTTCTGCTTCTTATTTCATCATACCTCATTCTCTGTTTTAGGAACTGGACACTGTGACAGATCATAACCATTTGTGATGAAACCCTTCCTCTGATCTTGTACTTTCTCTGCATTCCTTTGTTCTTGAATGTCCGGAAATGTATTCGTTGTCACTTGTTCTTTTTTGGTGTGTCTAGATGGGTCCCACTGCTCACTTCCCGTTTTCAGAGGGGAAGACTGTGGGGTGTTAAAGCCAGGCTTTAAGGAGATGAATATAGGATCTGAAACAACAGAAGAGAAAAAATGTGACTGAACCAAAAATATGAACCAAAAGGAAAGGAGTTAAGACAATGAATAATGAGCAAACTTATTGAGATGCAAAGTTGTCACATGCATGGGTAGATGCCAGATTTGGGCCTCTGAATCAGATAGGCATGAGTTTAAGAGTCACTCCTGGGAGTTGAACCGAAAATTTCAAACAGTTTTCCCGTGTAGTGCTGAGGGTGTGCTGCACCTTCGGGAGGGTTATTGGGTGATCAGCCTGTCACAGATGCTGGTCAGTAGCTTGCAGGCCCAGCTGGGGTTGGCCCAGTGAGGGGGCTAGTGAGACTGCATGTGGAAAGCCTCCAGCATGGAGTGACTGCAGTCCATAGAAGAACTGCAATGTTTAACGTTTAACTTTATTTCTTTATTTTCCCTAATTTGTACTAGGAAGAACTGTAATGTAGAACTTTTAGCCGTTTTCTTTATTTCTCCATTTCTGTGGCTTACTTTAGTATTTATTTTTGTTTTACCTTAGATTTGTAACTAGGTACTTTATATCGAAGATGGTGCTGAGTGTGGTGACATTACACACTTTTCACTATACTCCTGTATTTCTGTACCTCGAGTGCACATGACAATAAAACCTAACTCTAATTCTTTTGGAATTGAAGTTAATTTGTTGAATGATTCTCATTTGGTGAGATGGAAAGTTTTCCTTTGTAGAGGAAGTTGACTGGTCAGTTCTGCATTTCTCTCCTGACAATATTAGTGCCTCAGCTGCCTCCCACTCACCCCATTCTTTTTTTACATCCACCTGTTAAGAGGTGTTATTATATACTTCTGGATCAGGTGGGACTCAAACCCATCCTCCTGGCTCAGATGTAGGAACGCTACCACTCCATCACGAACCCCCCTCCCCCCTTCCCAGCGACCCTTTATATTTTCTTCTTTGTCACATCTGGAAGGGCTCTCACACCCAACTGAACAGGTTTTGTTCCATCACTAAATCACCCTTTAGCACTGAGTCACAAATCTTTCCAATTAATCAAATTATGGGCAATGCCAAGCAAGGACAATACAGACCACCAAAGATGAGGGAGAGGTAGGGGGCAAAATCTAAATATAGTAGGAAGGGGGTGGGGGAGGAATAAAGGACCCCCATTCCCTGCATGCCCTCCTTTCTGAAAAGTCATTGAGAGTATCAGTGAATATTGCATGCTCCCTCTCCAAAAACACACAGGCATGAACATAGCCATGGAAGAGGGGCAGACAATAAGTGACTTAAGACCCTTCGCACAGCCTATCCTGACCCAACTTGTCCAGGCCCAGGAGCAGACCAATGAGAAAATCCTCTGACTTGCTCACAGCCCACTGCACCAGATGCCCAAAGATAGGGAACATAAGGCTGAACTGCAACCAAAATCACAACAGGTTTTTCAAATAACCAGAAATCACCCAAAACCAATATAAACATAGTACATGGATTCCACAAGGCAACAAAATACTGTTAGCCGTAAACCACTGAAATCTGTATTGTTCTTTCATTAATTTACGCAAGATGTGGGCATCGCTGGCTGGCCAGCATTTATTGCCCATCCCTATTTGCCCTTGAGAAGGTGGTGGTGAGCTGCCTTCTTGAACCGCTGCAGTCCACCTGCTGTGGATTGACCTACAATGTCTTTAGGGAGGGAATGGTAGGATTTTAACCAAATGACAGTGAAGGAACAGCGATATATTTCCAAATCAGGATGGTGAGTGGGTTAGCGGGGAACTCGAAGGTGATGGTGTTCCCATGTAACTGCTGCCCTTGTCCATCTGGATGGAAGTGGTCATGGGTTTGGAAGGTGGTGTTTGAATTTCTGCAATGCATCTTGTATATAGTACACACTGCTGCTACTGAGCAATCAAGCGGGTTGCTTTGCCCTAGATGGCTTCAAGTTTCTGGAGCGTTGTTGGGACTACACATATCTAGGCATTGACGAGTATTCCATCACACTCCTGACTTGTATGTTGTTGATAGTAGACAGGTTTTGGGCACAGTCAGGTGGTGAGTTACTTGACGCAGTGTTCTTAGTCTCAGACCTGCTCTTGTAGCCAGAGAGTGTTTATGTGGCAAGTCCAGTTGAGTTTCTGGTCAATGGTAGCCCCCACGATTTTGATAGTGGGGAATTCAGTGATGGTAACACCACTGAATGTAGAGGTGATGGTTAGATTGCCTATTCTTAGAAATGATCATTGCCTGGTATTTGTGTGGCGTAAATGTTACTTGTCACTTGTCAGCCCAAGCTTAAGTATTATTCAGACGTTGTTGCATTTGAATATGGACTGCTTCAGTATCTGAGGAGTCACAAATGGTGCTGAACATTGTGCAATCAGCTAATGTCTCCACTGCTGACGTTATAATGAAGAGAAGGTCGTTGATGAAGCAGCTAAAGATGGTTGGACCTAAGACACTAACCTCAGGAACTCCTACAGAGATGTCCTGGAGCTGAGATGACTGACCTCCAACAACTGCAACCATCTTCCTATGTGCCAGGTATGACTCTAACCAGTGGAGAATTTGCCCCCTGACATCAACTGATTTCAGTTTAGCTAGCGCTCCTTGATGCCACACACGGTCAAATGCAGCTCGATCAAGGGCTATCACTCTCACCTCACCTCTGGAATTCACTCTCTTGTCCATGTTTGAACCAAGGCTTTAATGAGATTTGGAGCGGAGTAACCCTGGTAGGACCCAAACTAGACATCTGTAAACAGGTTATTGCTGAGCAGGTGATGCTTGATAGCACTGTTGATGACACCTTCCATCAAGAGTAGGCTGAGGGCCGGTAATTGGCTGAGTTGGATTTGTACTGCTTTTTACACACAGGACATATCTCGGCAATTCTCCACATTGGCTTTGGGAGCGACACGTTCTGGAGCACAAGTCTTCAGTACTATTGTCAGAATGTTGTCAGGGCCCATAACCTTTGCAGTATTCTATGTTTCTAACCATTTCTTGATGTCACATGGACATCAATCTGAGCAGATGCAGTTTTGGTTTAACAACTCATCGGGAAGGTGGCCGCTCCGATGATGCAGCACTCCCTCAGTGCCTGAATATTTGCTATCAGCCACTCTGGCCACTGCTTTGTTGATCATTAAACTGGAGCATGAAACTTGTCTTCAACACAAGTCTGCTGAATGCCAATCATTATGACAACAAAATGCTGCAATCTGCTCATTGAGATTCCCAGCAGTCTACCAACATGCCATCCAGTTTAAACTATTGTGTTCAAGTTTTGGAATGGGACTTGAACCTATTTTCTGCCACAGAGAGTGCAAACATAATCAAATCAAGGATATTCAGGGTTTATTTAAAAATGAACTTTTTTTATTTATCTTTTCAAGAGATAGGGATGTCATTTTTCCTCCATATTAATTGCTCTTGAGCTAAGTGGCTTGCTGGGTCAGTTAAGAATCAACCACATTGTTCTGGATCTGAAGTCACATGTAGGACAGACCGGGTAAATACAGCAGATCTCCCTCCCTCAAGGGCATTCGTAAATCAGGTGAGATTGTTTTCGAATAACAATCCATGAAAGTTGTCATTGTTACAATTACTGAGACTGGCTTTATATTGCATTTTTAAAAATTATTCAATTTGAATTTCACAAGCTGCCCTGTCCCAGAGCCAGGATCTCAAGGTTACCACTCAGTAGCAACACCACAATGCCACCACCTCTCCTTATTCTCCCATTTTCCAAGGTAATAGGGATAAAGATGCCAAGCTTCTTCTATTAACCATGTCAGCTAACTGAGCTGAAAGAGGCCAGAAAATGCTTCAGCAAATATGTAATAGCAACATAATCACCTCTGAGATTGGGGACATGCCTGACTGAGGTTAATATGTCCAATAGTGAGAGAGTCTACAGCAGTAATCGTCTGTTCACAGTCTTTAGCATATTACAATAGCCAAAGCCCTGTGTCTTAGATAATTAACCACATTGACTTGAAGGTTGCTGATTACTTGAGGGGAAGAGCACAGATGCATTACAGGGGAAAGATCAATAAATATTCAAGGGGAAAAGCCGGAGATAGCACTCCTGTTCACCTGAATGTGGAAAACACGTCTAGAAGTGGATTTCACAGAATCCCTACCGGCCATTCAGCCCATGGAGTCCACAAAAAGCATCCTACCCAACCACCTACCCTATTGCTATAACACTGCATGTCCTGTGGCTAACCCACCTAACACTATGGAGCAATTTAGCATGGCCAAGCCACCTAATCTGCACATCTTTGGACTGTGGGAGGAAACCAGAGCACCCGGAGGAAACCTATGCAGATATGGGGAGAACATGCAAACTCCACACAGACACTCAAGACTGGATTTGAACCCGGGTCCCTGGCATTGTGAGGCAGCAGTGCTAACCACGAAGCCACCATGTCACAAATTCCAGGACATCCCTTTCCTGGCCCTATTGCTTTCGATCCTATCTTCATTTCTTAGATTTACAGAGAAAATAGATTCTTGATTTTCAACCACAATGTTCATGATCTTGAATGGAGAACCAAGTATTTTTGTGCCTGAATATTTGCTACCAGCCACTCTGGCCACTGTTTTGTTGATCATTAAACCAGAGCATGAAACTCGTCTTAGAACATAGAAAAGTACAGCACAGAACAGGCCCTGTGGCCCACGATGTTGTGCTGAGATTTAATCCTAATGTAAAATATAGTAACAACCTACGCACCCCTCAACTCACTGCTATCCATGTGCATGTCCAGCAGTCGCTTAAATGTCCCCAATGACTCTGCTTCCACCACCACAGCTGGCAACGCATTCCATGCAATCACAACTCACTGTGTAAAAAACCTACCTCTAACGTCTCCTTTATACCTTCCTCCTAATATCTTCAAACTATGACTTCTCGTACCAGTCAATCCTGCCCTGGGAAAGAGTCTCTGGCTATTGACTCTATCTATTCCTCTCATTATTTTGTACATCTCGATCAGGTCTCCCCTCTTCCTCCATCTCTCCAGAGAGAAAGGTCCGAGCTTATTCAACCTTCCTTCAGAAGGCAAGCCCTCCAGTCCAGGCAGCATCCTGGTAAACCTTCTTTGCACCCTCTCCAAAGCCTCTGTATCTTTCCTATAGGAGGGCAACCAGAACTGGACACAATATTCCAAGTGTGGAGCTGCAGCAAAACCTCATGGCTCTTAAACTCGATACCCCTGTTAATGAAAGCCAAAACACCGTATGCTTTCTTAACAACCCTATCCACTTGTGTGGCAACTTTGAGGGATCTATGTACTTGCACATCCAGAACCCTCTGTTCCTCCACACTGCCAAGAATCCTGTCTTTAATCCTATTTTCAACATTTGAGTTCCACCTTCCAAAATGCATCACTTTGCATTTATCCAGATTGAACTCCATCTGCCATTTCTCTGCTTCTGTCTATGTTGCGCTGCAGCCTGCAGTAGCCCTCTATTCTATTAATGACACCTCCAACCTTTGTGTCATCTGCAAATTTACTAACCCACCCCATAACCTCCTCATCCAAGTCGTTTATAAAAACTACAAAGAGCAGAGGCTCAATTACAGAGCCCTGCGGGACCCCACTCAACACCGTCCTCCAGGCAGAATACTTTCCATCTACAACCACTCTCTGCCTTCTGTCAGCCAGCCAATTCTGAATCCAGATAGCCAAATCTCCCTGTATCCCATACTTCCTAACTTTATGAATGAGCCTACCATGAGGAACTCTATCAAATGCCTTGTTTAAGTCCATATACACCACATCCACTGCTCAACCGTTGTCGACCTGTCTTGACACCTCCTCAAAGAACTCAATAAGATTTGTGAGACATGACCTGCCCCTCACAAAGCCATGCTGACCGCCTTTAATCACACTGTGCTTTGCCAAATAGTCATAAATCCTATCCCTCAGAATTCTTTCCAAAACTTTGCTGACCACAGACGTAAGACTGACTGGTCTGTAATTGCCAGAGATTTCCCTATTATCCTTCTTGAAAAGAGGAACAACAGTTGCCTCCTTCCAATCCTCTGGTACGACTCCCATGGAGAGTGAGGAGGCAAATATCCTTGCCAGCGGCTTAGCAACCTCCTTTCTCGATTCCCTGAGCAGCCTAGGATAAATCTGCTCTGGCCCTGGGGACTTATCAATCTTAATGTTTTCCAAATTTCTAGCACATCAACTTCATCAATCTTGATCTGGTCAAGACTGTATCCCAGCTCCTCTAAGTTTTCATTTATAACAAGTTTCCTTTCCTTGGTGAAAACCGAAGCAAAAAACTCATTTAGGGCTTTCCCTATCTGCTTAGACTCCATACACAAATTCCCTCCACTATCCCTGATCTGCCCTACCTTCTCCCTGATCATTTTCTTATTCCGCAAATAAGAGTAAAATGGCTTTGAGTTCTCCCTAATCCTTCTTGCCAAGCCTTTTCGTGCCCTCTCCTGGCTCTCTTCAGTCCATTTCTGAGTTCCTCTCTAGTAAGCCTGTAATCCTCTAAAGCTGTGCTAGATCCTTGCTTCCTCCATCTTACGTAAGCTGCCTTCTTCCTTTTGATGAGAAGTTCCTCTGTTCTCGTCATCCAAGGTTCCTTAGTCTTACCTCTTCTTGCCTGCCTCAGAGGAACAAATTTGTGCATCACTTGCAACAACGGCTCCTTAAATAGTCTCCACATGTCTACTGTGCCCTTCCGGTGGAACAATTGCTCCCAGTCTATACTTCCCAACTCCTGCCTGATAGCATCATAATTTCCTTTTCCCCAATTAAATATCTTCCCTCGGTAATTGCTCCTTTCACTTTCCAATGCTATGCTAAATGTGAGGCAGTTGTGATCACAGTCACCAAAGTGCTCTCCCACCGCAAGATCCGACACCTGTCCTGGCTCGTTGCCGAGCACCAAATCCAAAATGGCCTCTCCCCTCATCAGTCTGTCGACATACTGAGTAAGGAAACCCTCCTGAACACACCTGACAAAATTGGCTCCATCCAAATCATCTACACTTAGGAGGTTCCAGTCGCTATTGGGAAAGTTGAAATCACCTATAACAACAACCCTGCTACTTTTGCATTTTTCCAGAATCTGCCCGCCTGTGAGATCTTCAATCTCTCTACTGCTATTAGGTGGTCTATAGAAAACCCCCAATGTGGTGGCTGTTCCCTTGCTGTTCCTGACTTCCACCCATACTGACTCAGTAGACAAAACTTCCTCAACAACCTTCGTTTCTGTAGCTGTGATGCACTCTCTGATTAGCAATGCTACACCCCCTCCTCTTTTTCCACCCTCCCTGTTCTCTTTAAACATTCTAAACCCTGGAACATCAAGCAACCACTCCTGCCCCAGTGAAATCCACATCTCCGTTATGGCCACAACATCGTAGTCCCAAGTACTGCTCCATGCTCTAAGTCTGTCACTCTTATTTCGGATACTCCTTGCATTAAAGCATACACACTTTAACCGATCCCTTTGTTTCATCGCGTGAGAAACCTTCCTTTTAGATTCAATATATCCTGTCACTGACACGTCTGCAACTGTCCCCCTCTCAGACATGTGGCTCTGATTCCCATCCCCCTGCCAAATTAGTTTAAACCCTCCCGAATCGCACGAGAAAATCTCCCACCCAGGACATTTGTATCTTTCCAGTTCAGGTGCAACCCATCCTTCATGTACAGGTCCCACCTTCCCCAGAAGGTATCCCAATGCTTTAGGTATCTGAAGCCCTCCCTCCTGCACCAGCCTCGCAGCCACGTGTTAAGCTGCATTCGCTGACTGTTCCTCATCTCACTATCTCATGGCACCGGTAGCAAACCTGAAATCACTACTCTACTGGTCCTGTTCTTCAGCTTCCTGTTCTGTACCTAACTGTCTGTAGTCACCTTTCAGATCCTCAGTCCCTTTCCTGGCTATATCATTGGTGCCAATATGTACCAGGTTTTCTGGCTGCTCACCCTCCTCCTTCAAAATCTTGCAAAAACTGATCGGCAACATCCCAGACCCTGGCACCAGGGAGGCAACATACCTTCCAGGAGTCCTGTTCCTGACCACAAAATCTCCTGTCAATCCATCTAACTATTGAGTCCCCTACCACTAGTGCTTTTCTATTTCCCACTTTTCCTTTTGAGCCACAGTGCCAGACTCAGTGCCAGAGATCTGACAACTATGGCTTCCCCTGGTAGGCTGTCCCCACCAGCAGTATCCAAAACGGTATACTTATTGCTGAGGGGAACGGCCACAGAGGATCCCTGCTCTGACTGTCGGTTCCCTTTACTCCCCCTGACAGTAACCCAGCTGTCCTTATCCTGTGTCTGGAGAGTGACCATCTCTCTGTACATCCTCTCAATTTCCCCCTCAGCCTCCCAGATGACCCGTAGTTCATCCAGCTCCAGTTCCCTAACTCCGGTTTCGAGGAGCTGGAGTTGGGTGCACTTCCCGCAGATGTAGTCGGCAGAGACATGTGAAGTGTCTCTCACCTGCCACATTCTGCAGGAGGAACATGCAACTGCCCTAACGTCCATAACCCGTTACTCTGATAGCCCACACAGAACTAAACAAAAGAAGGAAAAACAAAGAAATCTCACCTACTTAAAAACCTTCCCAGAAGTCCTTCGCTCCTCCCTCACACCTCTCGGCAAATGGAGGCCCTGACGCCTGAAATGAGTCTTTTAAATGGTAAGACAATTCAGCAAGGCCCCGGGGAGAACACAAGTCTGCTGAACGTCAATCATTACGGCAACAAAATGCGGCAATCTGCTCATTGAGATTCCCAGCAGTCTACCAATGTGTCATCCAACCTCATGAACACTAACCCATCTACTGTCAATGAGTCGAGTATTAATTTGGTGATGCGATTAAACCAGGATTATTAATTTTAAGAAAGATATTACAGGAATCAAGTTTATCTCTTCCTGAAGAGAAATTAAGAAGTGCAACTCATTCCCAGTTTATCATAGAACATAGAACTATACAGCGCAGAACAGGCCCTTCGGCCCTCGATGTTGCGCTGACCTGTGAACTATTCTCAGCTCGTCCCCCGACACTATCCCAAAATCATTCATATGCTTATCTAAGGACTGTTTAAATCTCCCTAATGTGGCTGAGTTGACTACATTAGCAGGTAGGGCATTCCATGTCCTTACCACTCTTCGTAAAGAACCTGCCTCTGACAGGTTCTTTAGTGGGTGGCATTAGTGGGCGGCACGGTGGCACAGTGGTTAGCACTGCTGCTTCACAGCTGAGTTGACTACATTAGCAGGTAGGGCATTCCATGTCCTTACCACTCTTCGTAAAGAACCTGCCTCTGACAGGTTCTTTAGTGGGTGGCATTAGTGGGCGGCACGGTGGCACAGTGGTTAGCACTGCTGCTTCACAGCGCCAGAGACCCGGGTTCAATTCCCGCCTCAGGCGACTGACTTGTGGAGTTTGCACGTTCT
>NC_057711.1:114640158-114644485 GCF_004010195.1 Chiloscyllium plagiosum | reverse complement strand
TTCCTGTTATTCTTCCCAAAGTGCATCACCTCACATTTAGCTGCATTGAACTCCATTTGCCACCTCTCAGCCCAATTCTGCAGTTATCTGAGTCCCCCTGCAATCTGTAACATTCTTCCACACTGTCCACTACTCCACCGACTTTAGTGCCATCTGCAAATTTACTAATCCACCTCCCTATGCCTGTGTCTATGTCATTTATAAAAATTACAAACAGCAGTGGTCCCAAAACAGATCCTTGTGGCACACCACTAGTAACTGGACTCCAGACTGAATATTTTCCATCAACCACCAATCGCTGCCTTCTTTCAGAAAGCCAGTTTCTAATCCAAACTGCTAAATCACTCTCAATTCCATGCCCCTGCATTTTATCCAACAGCCTATCATGTGGAACCTTATTGAAGGCTTTATTGCAGTCCATGTATACCACGTCAACTGCCCTACCCTCATCTACATGCTTGGTCACCTTCTCAAAAAGCTCAATGAAGTTTGTGAGAAACGACCTGCCCTTGACGAAACCATGCTGTCTATCTGAAATCAAATTGTTGCTTGCTAGATGATTATAAATTTTATCTCTTATAATCCTTTCCAAAACCTTTCCTACAACAGAAGTAAGGCTCACTGGTCTACAATTATCTGGGTCATCTTTACTGCCCTTCTTGAACAAGGGCACAACATTTGCAATCCTCCAGTCCTCTGGTACCAAACCTGTAGACAATGACCACTCAAATATCAAAGCCAGAGGCTCTGCTATCTCCTCCCTAGCTTCCCAGATCCATATGTACTCTGTAATCATGTACAAATAGACTTTGTGTTGAACAAATGTTGAGTTTTCTAATAAGTGACATACATCAGAACACTACCTTTCCCTGTAGAACACAAGTGGGATGACTGACAGACTAAATGAAACTGAGATGCTGGAGTTTAGAGGTTATCCAGAAAAAGAAGATGTTGAGAGGTTGCTTCCCTGGCTGGGGAATCTTGCATGGTGTGCTGGTGATGGTGAGAGACTTGCGGATTTTAGGAAGGATCTTTGGGCTAAGGAAAAAGCCACACAGTTGACACATTACTTGAAACAGGACACAAGTATGAAACGATAGCAGCAAGCCAATAAAAATTATGTATTTTTTTTGTGCTCTCAACTATTGCTGTAGTCACCAAGCAGCATCAAACCTAGAGGATCTATAATTGATGTGATTGCTTGCACCTACCAAGAGCTGTCCAGCTTTTTCTAGAAACCTGTAAACTAGGTGGCACCAGAAGACATGGGGCACGTGTACAAGTCAGACCCCACAACAAAGCACAGATGACCAACATCATGGTACAACACCACAATCCTGACAGCAAGGTGGGTAACAGGGGGGTGCATCATCGCACTATATCAGTAAGGTTTAGAGTTAACAAAGTGAACAATAAATTTCAGAAGAACGATCAAGCTCTCCACATTGTCAACCTCACACACCATGTCCATGGTCTAAGGTGGTCAGAATCTTTTACAATCATTAATGTCATGTGCTCTAAAAGGGCAGTCTTGGCCTAGACCAGAAAATAAACGTGCTTTGATGACGACATCGTTAAAGTTAATGTTTTTCAGAAGACTTAGCCAAGTAAAACATGTCTAAGACTGACCTTTATTGGCTCCACTGAGCCATTCTTGTGCAGTCATTGCTGGCTGTGCTCCGGCTGTCATTGGATAGATATCATCCTGGTATGATTCAGACTGCAAGATACATGGGGATATAGAATGACTGTATTGGCTGCATCTGCATCAGTATCCTTTGTCCATCATAACAATTGCATGCAATCTCTGGCTTCTTTAGAATACTTTTCAAGTCCAATTTTACCTGTTATGGATTCCCACTTTCCACCTGCCACAGACCTGAGCTTATCCAAGTCTCTGATGGCCTATCACCTAGCCTTCACTCACATCAAATGGACCACGCCCCAGAGTTCTAATGAAGATAATTGAAGAGATAGTGAAGGCATTAGTGGTGATGTTTCAGGGATCATTATAATCAGGGCATGTCCCAGAGGACTGGAAAATCACTAATATGGCACCCCTGTTTAAAAAGAGAGTAAGGCAAAGGACAGAAAATTACAGACCAATTAGCCTGACCTCAGTCGTACGTAAAATCCTGGAATCCATTGTGGAGGATGAGTTTTCCGAAGACTTGGAGGGGTATTATAAATTAGGGCAAAGTCAGCCTGGTTTCATTGAGGGGAAGTCATGCCTGATAAATTTGCTAGAATTCTTTGAGGAAGTAACAAGCAAGGTTAGATCAAGGAGAACTTATGGATATTATCTATCTGGACTTCAAGAAGGCCTTCGACAAGGTGCTGCACAGGAGGCGACTGAGTAAGATAAGGGCCCAGTGTCAGAGGCAAGGTGCTAGCATGGATAGAATCTTGGCTGTCTAGCAGAAAGGGGGGGGGTGGGAGTGGGGATAAAAGGGTCCTTCTCAGGATGGCCGCCGGTGACAGTGGTGTTCCGCAAGGCTGAATGTTGGGACCACAGCTTTTCACTTTTTACATTAACGATCTAGATGAAGGAACTGAGAGCATTCTGGCTAAATTTGCAGATGATACAAAGATAGATAGAGGGATAGGTAGCATTGAGGAGCCAGGGAGGCTGCAGAAAGATCTGGACGGTTTAGGAGAGTGGGCAAAGAAACGGAAGATGGAGTATAATGTGGGAAAGTTTGAAGTCATGCACTTTGGCAGGAAGAATTAGAGGCATGTAATATTTTCTGAATGAGGAGAAAATTCAGAAGTCTGAAGTGCACTGGGAATTCAAGTCCAGGATTCTCTCAAGTCAGTAGTTAGGAAGGCAAATGCAATGCTGGCATTTACCTTGAGAAGACTTGAATATAAAAGAGGGGATGTACTTCTGAGGTTCTATAAGGATCTAATCAGACCACATTTGGAGTATTATGTACAGTTTTGGGCCCCATATCTCAGGAAGGATATACTGGCCATGGAGTGTGCTCAGAGGAGGTTTATGAGAACGATCCCAGGAATGAAAAGCTTAACATATGAGGAACATTTGAGGACTCCAGGTTTATATGCAATGGAGTTTAGAAGGATGAGGAGGGATCTAATTGAAACATAAAGAATACTGAATGGCCTGGAAGAGAATAGATGTTGGTAAGATGTTTCCATTGTTAGGAGAGACTAAGACCCAAGGACAGAGCCTTAGAGTAAAGGGAATAACTTTAGAAAGGAGATAAGGAGCAACTGCTTCAACTAGAGTGGTGAATCTATGGAATTCATTGCCACAAGGCTGTGGAGGCTAGGGCATTGAGTACATTTAAGATTGAGATAGACAGGTTCTTGAGTATCAAGGGGATCAAGGGTTACAAGGGAAAAGTGGGAGAATGGGGTTGAGAAACATGTTAGCCATGATTGAATGGCGGAGCAGACTGATGGGCTGAATGGCCTAACTTCTGCTCCTATGTCTTATAGCCCAGGAGAGCAAGTCACTGCATTTATGTTTGGTCAGGTTCAGACCTTGGATGATTGCCTCTGGGAGCCAGAACATAGCTGGATCCCAGAAGACGGATCTAGAGGTTACTCTCAGTTGTGTCTGAGCAATGCCTCCTTGCTGTCATAGGTGAGCTGGAGGGGGCTGCATTTTACACAGGATGCAAAAGAGAAGAATATACGGAGAGAGAGAGAAGGAGGAAGCTGCAAGTTGGAGAGTCGGACAGAAGGAGGTTGCAAGTCAGGTAGAGGTAGACTACAAGGTGTCAGGGAGAGGGCAGCCACTGCAATGTTAAACAGAAGGAAGCTACAAAGGAGACAGAACAGTTTCAACCAGTCAAAAGCAGAACACGGACCTCACTGGGAGGCGGCAAAACTTGAAATCACTGAGGGAATTCATTCCTTGCAAATCAGTGTGGAATTTCTAGTTTAAGATTATGTTCAGAAGCTACTATATTGGGAAAATGTAATCAATGCTACAAAAATGAACAATGTTCATTTAGATCTATGATCAAGGTCAAAAACATAGCAAAAAAGCTAGTAACTACCTGGTTAAAATGTTCTAGGTGGGGGGATCCAAGATGGCGGCGACCCAGCAAGTTTGAGTCTACAGTGCTCCTCCCAAGACTTGGGTAAAGTGGATCACCCACCCCCACCACACTCACCAAATCATTTATAATAGCTGTTTAATTTAATTAGTTGTTTAATATTAAATTTAAACAATCTAATCTTTAGTAAAAATGACTAAAGGGAAGGGAGCCCGCAGCTCTCAACAAGCAGGATCTCGCCCCCCACCCTCTCCAGCGGCAGCTAAGGCGTCCACAGCCGCCCCGGGGGACTTACCTAC
>NC_057711.1:114634111-114635916 GCF_004010195.1 Chiloscyllium plagiosum | reverse complement strand
TAGTCTTTGAAAAATTAACTTTGACATAGGGCCAGGCTCAAATACATGAAGCTACTTATATAGCATGAACAACCAATTTGTGTACAATTGTCTGACAAAGTTTTTGGTTTGGGGAAAAGAGATTTGACCTGGGGAGACGGGGTGGTGCAGCAGAGGCACAGTCAAGGCACGGGGACAGGGTGAGGAGAGCCTTCACCAGGGTGGGGGGTTGGGGGTGGAGAACAGGAAGTGGGGCAGCATGGGGAGATGGGGAGAAAGGCCTTGACGTGGCAGGGGATAAATGGGGAGGGAGTACATGGATGTGAACAGGGTAGAGTGAATGAGCAGGGGCTGAATAGGATAGGTGGGGAGGATAAGCTAGGTTATGCTATCCTGGGAGGAGGGGAGGGGAGGAATTGAGTGGGGGAAATGGGTAAGGATGGGGTATTGGTTGAACTGGACAATGTGCAGGGGGTGAGGGTGAACAGTGATGAAGATGAGGGGGTTGGGGTAGGATGAAGGAAGGATTAGAGGATGAGGTGAGGGTGAGGTATGTTGAAATAGGGAATGTGCACAGCCTGAGTATATGGGAAGGGTTATGAGATGGTTGTTCGGTAAGTGTTCAGGGTAGGGCTCGGGTGGGATTACAGGTAAAGGTTGTTGTGCTTTGGAATGGGGGCTCAGTGAGCTACTTCATTCATAACACTGTGGGAAATTGCTTATTGGCATCAGTTTATTATTTAGAGAAAAACTACGCCAACGGAAACAATCAAAATCTATTTATTTTCTTGAGGAGAGACAATGGTTGTTTCAAAAGAAATCTTCCAAGTACTGACCTGAAATGTTATAAATCAACAAAACATGTACAAGCAGCAATGGAAACTTTCATTGCAAAATCTCAAATGTGGACAGTGAGAGACTCAGATTTCTTTAGACTGAAAGTTTGGTAAATGTAGTGTACTTATTCCCATCCAAACTAATCTAGACTTATTTGAGTGGGAACAAGAAGTGCAGCTTACATTTTGCGAAATTGGATTAATATTTTTCACAAAAGCACAGAAAATATGTTCTAGTGCTTTAATGGGGTATGGGTGGGCTGGCATCCAATTCAGAGGACAGTTAAAGGTCAACCACATTGCTGTAGGTCTGGAGTCACAAGTAGGCCAGACCAGGTAAGAATGACAGATTCCCTTCCTTAAGGGACGCGAATGAATGAGATGGATTTTTTTTAGTATAAGAACTGAGGATAGTTTTGTGGTCACAGTCACTTAAGTTAGTTCTTACATTTAGGAAGATCTGAGAAACCACAAAAATAGCATCAGATAGAAGTCTTGGTGCAACTAAACATCATGACTCTGATCGTCCTTCACCTCATTAATGAGCTGTCAAGTTGTCTCCTGGGAGAGGCAGAAAACCAGTCAAAAGGATAATTTCGCTCTGGTGAACCTGCATCAAACATTGGTTTGGCCACGGCTGGAATGCTGGTCCCGATATTCCAATGGTCAGACAGTTGCTGCAGCCATACAGAGTGGGGCTCTTTGTTGGGACCATGTGGAATCCCTGATGCAGCTGATTCTGTGCTAACTGAATGTTCCAATGAATTCTCCCCAAGCCCAGTATCTTCACCTCTCCAAGAAAGCTGAAAATGTGTTGTTGGAAAAGCGCAGCATCCAAGGAGCAGGAGAATCGACGTTTCGGGCATGAACCCTTCTTCAGGAATGAGGAAAGTTTGTCCAGCAGGCTAAGATAAAAGGTAGGGAGGAGGGACTTGGGGGAGGGGCGTTGGAAATGCGATAGGTGGAAGGGGGTCAAGGTGAGGGTGATAG
>NC_057711.1:114630181-114633479 GCF_004010195.1 Chiloscyllium plagiosum | reverse complement strand
TTTCAAACCTGCAATCTTCTTCCTGACCTCTCCGCCCCAACCCCCACTCCGGCCTATCACCCTCACCTTGACCTCCTTCCACCTATCGCATTTCCAACGCCCCTCCCCCAAGTCCCTCCTCCCTATCTTTTATCTTAGCCTGCTGGACACACTTTCCACATTCCTGAAGAAGGGTTCATGGCTGAAACGTCGATTCTCCTGCTCCTTGGATGCTGCCTGACCTGCTGCGCTTTTCCAGCAACACATTTTCAGCTCTGATCTCCAGCATCTGCAGTCCTCACTTTCTCCTCTCCAAGAAAGCTCCTCATTCAGAAATTGCACAGGGTTCTAACCCAGAAACAGGTCAGAGCATTAAGTACAGGAGGTGGGACATCATGTTAAGGCTGTACAAGGCATTGGTGAGGCCTCTTTTGGAATATTGCTATAGGAAGGCTGCTATTAAACTGGAAAGGTTGCAATAAAGGATTTACAAGAATGTTACAGGGAATGGAGGATTTGAGCTACAAGTAGAAGCTGGAAAGGCTGGGACATTTTCTCCTGAGGCGTCGGAGGCTGAGGGGTGATTTTATAGAGGTTTATAAAATGAGGGGTATGGATAAGGTGAATAGCCAAGGTCTTCCCCCAGGTTGGAGCGGCATTCAAAACCTAAAGGGAATAGATTTAAGATGACAGGGGAATAATTTAGAAAGGGCCTACAGGATAACTTTTACACACAGAGGGCGATGCCTGTATGGAACCAGCTGCCAGAGGAAATGGTAGAGGTGGGTACAATTACAAAATTTACAAGACATTTGGACAGGGCATGAAAGGTTATGAGGCCAAACTCAGGCAAATGGGACTAGTTCATGGACAAGTTGGACCCAAGGGTCTGTTTCCATGCTGCATGACTATGACTCAAAATGACAATTCTGCTGGGCAACTTCCTTGTGTCTGGAATCCTCAAAGTCCCGATTTAAGTCGGATCATTCAAAAGGCTACAAAATAGTTACTCAGCAAAAGTTAAATAGCTGGTCTAACTCCTGAATAACAATTAAACTGACCCTCAACTTACCACATCCTCCTCCATTACACTTTCTCCAGGACCCTTATACAACCCAGACCCTGACCCAACAGCACCCAAGATCCAACACACCCCACTGCTGGATTGGAGACTCTTCCCTGCCCCAGGATTCAAAGCCCAAGGCCTCCCCCCAAGACTTCATATCCTTTCCTGGGACATAACCCCTCTTTACCCAGATATTTCCTATTCACTCTGACATACCATAATCACTTATCTGATTTCCTTGCCACTTGTACCCCGACACTTACTTTACAAACATATCTTTTCAGAAGAGCTGTCAAAGTGGCTGTCTATGATGCTGGACACTTAAATTACAGAATACTGCAATTGACTGATGTGAAAAAGTGGTTTATCTTTACCCCAACTATCCCGCACTATGAGGTACCAATCAGATCTAGACTATGGGCTTGGCATCTATGAACGAGCCGTAATCAGAACCTCAAGACAGAAATGTGGAGCTCCTACATAATGTAAGAAAAAAAAAGATTGGAATGGTAATCTCTGTGCGATCGCCACCCCTCTTTTTGACCAAGCTTTTAGTCACCTAACAAACAAATCCCCTTACATGGTTCAGTGCTCAATAACATTCCTGTGAGACGCTTTGGAACATTTGGGAGAGAGAAAGAGAAGGAAAGGCTATTAGGAGTAGCAGAGGCTCATAGTAGGATAGAGACCAGCACTGACCAGTTAGGCAGTATTTCTATGTTTTTCTTACCCGTCGAGGTACAATCATTGAGATGGGCTCAATAAGGCTCTTGATTGTCACTAATTTGTAGAACCTGAAGACTTCACAGATCGAGACATCCAGGCCCCTCTTTGGCATTACACCTGCAAATTCAAATTAATATAAAAATTATACCCAGTACTGGTAGGCTTTCACATCCAACACTGACTGCAGCTTCCTGTTGCTGCAAGTTCTCCTCACCCAAAGATGGGGTTATACTCTATCAGTAAGTAATTGGCTATCAAGTTGCTTAGATCCATTTAATGTGGTGGGCTCATTGATTTTGTGTTGATTATTAGGGTCAGTTTGCTATTGGGACTCACTGTGCTTGATTGGTTGAGACTGCATATGGACTCAGCGAAGTAAAAGAGCAGAAAGCTGGAGCTGAAGAATGGAATAGATACTTTAAAATGTGGTGAATAAAAGCTGGTACACACTCCGAGATGGGCATCAACTCTGCATAACTCAGATATAAAATAAACAGCACAATGCTGTAACCAAATCATACTGCGTCTGCACCGGTCTCCACTGACTTGTTTCAGAAATCCCCACCTATATGCCCCTGTTACATCTAAATGTGACTGTTTCAATGATCATCTGAGACAGCTTCCCACTTTATAGCTTCCATAAACTCAAACTCATCCAAGACATGGTACGCCAACTCACACCAAACCCGGGTTTGGCCTGTGCCACTGCCCTTGCTGACTTTCATTGGTTCCCTGTCTGAAAACATGCAAACTTCAGCCAGACACCCCTCCAAGATCAATTCAGGCCTTGACCTTCACTGATTTCATTTGCTACCTGGGATTTAAGCTCCCCAATATCCTCCCTAAAATCTCCCCACTTCTCTAACTTCCTTCCTTCTTTAAGGCACTCCTTAAAACCGACCTCTTGAACAATATCTCCCCATATGGATCAGAGTCAAGGTTCACTTGTTAGCACTCACATAAAGTTCACTGGGACATTTTATTGTGTTAATGGGGAAATTAAAATGCACCTTGTTGCTTGAGGCACGTTTCTGTTTTGCTGCAGAAGTATTAGAAGGAAGAAAAAAAATTAAGCCCTTGAGAAGTTTGAACTTAAAACTGAAGCAAAATCCTCTCTCTTGGATTTGTGAACAAATGTTAAATATTAGCCACAAGCTTAATAATTTAACAATAACAGAACACTTCTGGGAAGATGGAGGAGAAAGGCAGGGAACAGGGTGGAATTGCAATCACAGAGGAATGACACTGTTCTCCACATGTGGGCGGCATGGTGGCACAGTGGTTAGCACTGCTGCCTCACAGTGCCAGAGACCCGGGTTCAATTCCCGCCTCAGGCAACTCTCTGTGTGGAGTTTGCACATTCTCCCCGTGTCTGCGTGGGTTTCCTCCAGGTGCTCTGGTTTCCTCCCACAATCCAAAGATGTGCAGGTTAGGTGAATTGGCCAAACTAAATTGCCTGTAGTGTTAGGTGAAGGGGTAAATGTAGGGGAATGTGTTTGGGTGGGTTGCTCTTCAGAGGGTTGGTGT
>NC_057711.1:114581778-114629948 GCF_004010195.1 Chiloscyllium plagiosum | reverse complement strand
TTGTGTGTGAGGTGTATGAAGTCTGTGTGGGTATGTCATGGGGGTGGTGGCGGCAAGGGTGGGGGGTGGTCGTGGGTGTGTGGTCTGTATGGTTGTATGTGGTGTATGTGAGGTATGAGAGGTTTATGTGTATATCTGGTGGTGGGGGGAGGGTTGTATGTGATGGTAGATGAGAATAATTCTTTTTCGTATTTGTGCTTATTGATACACAATGCACAGGGATTTGGGTAGGTCTTTCAAAGAGCTGGCAGGTTGTTGGTCCAAATAACCTCTTCCTTTGCTCCATCACCTTATCCCTCAACAGTGCCTACATTGAAGAAATATTACATTGAAGGGCAATATATTTCTTCAAACGTCACTAAAAGGAGTGAGGTAATACCTCTACAATCACAGAACTATGCCATTCGGTCCATTCTGTCAATGCCAACGGAGGAATTGCCCCTGCCATTTCCTGACCTCATCCCTCTCTTAGCTCTGGAAAGGTTTCCTCCCCCAAAATTAATCCAATTCCCTCCTACATAATTTAATTGAGCCAACCTCCAACATACCCAGGCGATACACTTGCAATCCCAAGCACTCGCTGCGTGAAAAAGTTCCTCCCCATTCATTGATTCTTTGACCAATTATATTGAACCTATGATCCTCAGGTCTTTATCCATTCACCAATGGAAGCTATTTTTCCTAACTAGCCAATTATCATCATTGCCCACTCACTGGACATTGGTAATTAATTACATCTCAATCATAAATACTGCTGGTTTACATTGTTTTACCATTTAAAAAAAATAAGATTTTTATCACTTTAAATAAATTCTCTCAAGCCAGGCAAACATACCCATTCCTTTTTGAGGAAATGATGAGCGAAAATCCATCAAGAAATGTAGATAAGGTTTCTCAGAGCTCAATTCATAATATCTGATATTTCCTTCACCCTAGAAAAATGCAAGGATGAAAGTAGGTAACGAGAGGTGTGTGTAATTGTTGCAGCTTTCAATACAGAAAATGTTCTAACAGACTGTAATCTCAGATAGACAAGGATGATGTCAGAATAATTGCTCCCTTAAATTAATGATGTAAAATGCATCAGAGCAAAGGGTCAGCCTCATGCAGAGATATTACTCTTGTGGTCAGGTCAGCAAGGGTCCGAATCTAGATCAAGCAGATAATCTAGCCCCACACTGTCGGAAGTGCTGTTTTATGTATATAAAAAAAATTAACAAGAACACTCCATACCCTGGCCCCATCTGGGGACAGGCTGGGAGGGTAGAAAAAAAGTTAGTATAAACATATTTCGGAGGTGGGGATGGTGCGAGACAGACTTGATAGACAAGCAAGTCTCCTGCCACCCACTCAATATTTCCATAATTCCATACACTCAAAGGATATCGGGGGTAAAACAATAGAATAGAATTTGACAAAGCAGCTCAGGGAACTTAAAAGGCCAGCTCAAGATTGGAAGCAAGACACAAAGAGAAACAATTCTGGAAATAAACCATGTCATCTCTTTGGGAATGTCTGCATCGCAGAGTTGTCACAGTGAATTTAGGAAAGATTTCTGCACACAAGGTGGTAGTAATTTGGAATTCTCTGCCACAATAGGACAGTAAATGTCAGATCATCTGTTAACTTTGACCTCAGGACTGATAATACCTTTGGCTGTCAAATCAAAATCAAGTGATCTGAGGCAAAGGTGGAAAGATGGAATTCAGTCACAGATCAACCATGCCTTGCTGCATGGTGGAAAAGGTTCAAGGGTCGGTATAGTCTCCTCTTCTCCCTGTGTTTTTACAGAACCAGCTTTTACACCAAGGCTGCCACTGGGACAATGCCAGATGATAATATATCTGACTGCTGTTCAAAGAAAATTACTAACATGCTTTGCAGTGTTTAGTTAGCTGTTTCTCACACAGGTTAGAGGAAATCAGTTATTAATTCATCTCACATTTGTCATGATTGAAACAGGCATAATGCCAATGGCAGCCTGAAATACTTAAGATACCTTAAAATGTAAAATACTTGTAAACCATCGCAGAGGGAGGATAAAGAATTAATGAGAAGGGAATGAACAGTCTAGAAATAATGTTCTTAAACATTCAGTAGGAGTGTATTTTGACATGGAGCTAAATGGTAAATGGTGCATTTTTGCATCAGCCTATTCCCCTTAGGAATGGTGCAAAATTAGAGCATAAGGTGGCCATTCAACCCCTTGAGGCTGTTCTAGCCCCAGTCCTTTAGATCATGGCTGATCTGCATCCTAACCCCATTTACTTACTATTATAGTCATAACCTCAGTGCCCTTACCCAACAACAACAAAACAAATCTCAACAGATTTGAGATTGCACACCTCTTCTGATTTTCATTGACATTGACTTCAACCTCGCCTGTATTGTTTGCTCAAATAACTCATTGTGATTAGCAGCCTCCATTGGAAACCTGGCCAAGGTGGAATGGATTGCTTGAAGATAAGTATTTACAGTGGAAGCAAATAGGTTGCTGTCATTCTGAATGGCGTTCACTTTGACACTGAATAATAAAGAAGTATGGGATCATTATCGTCTTTATTATCAAGCTAATAACTTGGGGGAAGAGGTCCATTTGCATGCTTTAGAATCCTCATCTTTCACTCTCTCCAGCACTTCTGTCATCTCTGTTTCAATGGGAAACTATCATCTAGGTTCTATACGATTCTACATCACCTTGCCTGTTAATGAAACTGCCCTGCATCGACTTGGCAAGAATCTACCCGAAAGCTTGTCTTTAATGTGAGGCCAGCGATCTTACCTTTCCTGCCAAGTACAGCATGTGTGTGTCAGGGTCATAGAATGGAAAAAGCACTCCCAGGGACCCGTCCAGATCCTCCTCCCGTAAAGGCACAGATAGGTCATCCTGAATTAATAAGAAGGAGTGCTTATTAATGCAAAGGAGAAGAAAAGGCAGCTGACTCAATCACTTAAAAAATAAGGTATCATATTTAAGTTGTATCATGTTTACAGTTGTTAGCTGGTAACACCATCCAGGACTCAAACATGTAGGCTGACACACCCAGGGGAGTACTGAAGGAATGCTGCACTTTCTGAGGTGCATCTGTCAGAGGAGTTTGAAGAAGGCTCTGTCAGTTCCTTAGTGAGATTCTAAAGTTCCCATGGATCCCTTTCAATTATTGCTGAGTCCCTTACTATCAAGAACATAATATTACCATTGACCAGGAATTTAACTTCACTGACTATATAAATACTGTGGGCGGCACGGTGGCACAGTGGTTAGCACTGTTGCCTCACAGCACCAGAGATCCGGGTTCAATTCCCGCCTCAGGCGACTGACTGTGTGGAGTTTGCACGTTCTCCCCGTGTCTGCGTGGGTTTCCTCCGGGTGCTCCGGTTTCCTCCCACATTCCAAAGATGTGCAGGTCAGGTGAATTGGCCATGCTAAATTACCCGTAGTGTTAGGTAAGGGGTAAACGTAGGGGTATGGGTGGGTTCGCTTCGGCGGGTCGGTGTGGACTTGTTGGGCCGAAGGGCCTGTTTCCACACTGTAATGTAATCTGTAATCTGTAATAAATTCCTGCATATCATAGACCAGTTAGTATTACTTCAGTCACCACTAAATAACAATAGCTTTATTAGTCATGTCTAACTCAGCAGAACTCCTTGAAGGAATATGCATGAAAAAAACTGAAAGTGAAAACGTGAAAGAAAGGCAAAGAGGTCTTTGCTGCCCACATCCCTCCAGATGGTAAAGATCTCAGCTTTTTTAGAATAAATCACATCATTGTACTTGGAAAGGGGGACAAGATTGCCACAAAATGGTTTTTAAAAAATTATATTGTTGCTTTAAAAAATGAGGAACTAAAGAAAATTGCCCAATTTTACATCGGTGGTTGAACAGCAAACCACAAAATTTGGGGTGAAGAGGGCATTTCTTGGACTGAAATATGGCAAACGGTGCAACCTCATTCAATAGGTTACTATCGGTTATGCAGTTATGGACTTCGCAGGGTTTTCTTATTTTTGTTGCTTTTAAATCTAATACCTAGGTCAGTTTAGTTTCGTGTTTTTTATTTGTACTGGTTTGATATGATTGATTGATCATTCCAGAGGACTGTTGAGAATTAGTCACATTGTTGGAGTTAAGTATCAGACAAACTGGATTAGGGCAGCAGGTATCCTGTGAAGCCAAGGAAGAGTGAACATGTTAGCAATCCAATAGCTTTATAGTCACAAACAACAGTGGCCCTAACACTGACCCCTGTGAAACACCACTGGTCACCTTTCTCCATTTCAAGAAACTGTTTCCTCCCACATTCCAAAGATGTGCAGGTTAGGTCAATTGGCCATGCTAAATTGCCCATAGGGATGTGTAGGTTAGCTGCATTAGTCAGGGGCAAATACATGATAGGGTAATAGGTGTGGGTCGGTTACTCTGAAGGTCGGTGTGGACTTGTTGGGCCGAAGGGCCTGTTTCCACACTGTAGGGATTCTGATTCTTGACTGATAGAGGTCACAGGAAAATAAGAAAGTATGAACCTGAAAATAAAACAAGGTAAATTGACCAACAGAAACAATCCACATCAATGACAGGATATCAAGATGAATTAAAATTTTCTTTCAAAGGAGATTATAAAACTGGGAACTGGAATTTTCCACAGAAATTGGTTTGTAAGAACGAGGAATCAAGGAGTTTTAGAGTGCAGTCAAAAGAGGGCAGCATTGCCCTATTAACATTTCTGGCACACAATCACTGACACAGTGAATTAATTTGGAAAATATAGGCCTGTTGCCGACAGTTTACTTCAGCAAGCTCTTTCACAGAAGTACTCTTTTTTGCCTTCTTCTTTTTTAGGATTCAATTAAACTGAGGTCCACTCTACCCTTGAGAGAGGACACCACACTGGACAGCAGTGGATCAGGAAGACAACTTCTCAGGGAGGAGCAATAAATGCTGGCCTTGCCAGTGAACCATGAATTACAAGTAAATCCCAGAACAGGTGGTCTCACTGCATCCTGATATTCCATTAGCCAATATTTAAAAAAAGGATCATTTTTACATTATTGATGCAATTTTAAAATATCAGAAAAAAACATTTTAGGAATGGAATTTCAAAGTTGAAATCCTTAGAAAACAATAGCTACAATTTAACACCAAGATTCCTTTACTGTTAACAGTATGAAATCCATTGAAATATTTACATACTGTAATGATTATTCATAATAATCAGACTTGCTTCATGTCACTAGGCGTTGTGGCTGCCAATATGAACAGAAGACATCGTTCCAGGGTTTGTCTACATCCTGATCTTTGATGCTCATGAATAAGTGCATCAATTTGTCAAGCCTTCTTTGACAGCACTCCCAAACCCATGACCTCGACCACTTAAAAGGACAAGGGCAGCAGATGTACAGAGCACCACCATCTGCAAGTTCCTCTCCAAGCGACCCATCATCCTGACTTGCAATTACATCATTCTTCCTTCGCCATCACTGAGTCCAAATCCTGGAAGCCCCTCCCTAATTGCACCGTGGGTGTTTGTACACCAGATAGACTCCAATGGTTCAAGACATTCACAACATTGAAGTTGGGCAATAAAACATCAGTGACACCTACATCCTACAAATTAACTTTTTGAAAATTATTGTAGAAGATAGAATGTGGTGCTGAATGCAACTTAACTGGCTGGGAGGAGGAAATCATTTCACAAATTTGGCTCATTTAAGACAGACTTTTTTTTCTGAATCAGTGATGTTGTCTTTTAGTCAAGACATGTTAACCCACAGTGTCCACCTGCTGGTTCGAGTAAACCAGAGGTCAAGGGCATTTATACAAAAGATTATCAAAATTTCTCAGTGCTACACCTTCTTTGTGCACAAACGCGACAAAAAATAGACTCACCAAAAGTGTATCATCTTCAGGGTTAGTGAGACTTTGGCTGTGCGAAGTCTGCGCCAACATAACAGTGGATATTCCGCAAAAGCAACTTGAATGTGAAATGCTTTTAAAGGAGCTAATACATTTTTACACATGCAGAAATTAATTCATTTGACTATTTCTGAAAAGAATCTTAAGTACCGTCAAAGCCTTGCACTCTTCAGGTCTGAATCAGAAGACTACCAAAACTGAACAGAGAGAATAATTTATACTGCACAAGAGAAGTGTACTGACTGGTTGGCAGATAAACCCTGATTGGCACAGTCATGGAGTATACAGTAATGCCAAGTTTCCACTTCAATTCAAACCAGGCAAATTAACTGATTGGCTGCTCCCACCAAGCTTTTATTTAGTAGATAAAAATGCAATGTGGCAACATTTATTTCTACTTCATTTGGCTAAGATTCATGTGCTTCAAAATTACTTAATTAAGGTAATGTGAAAGACTAAGTTTAAGAAGACTTTTAATTAGTTATAAGGTGCTTTCTCCAAGTTTCCTATCATGTTAATTGTTGGTTTAAGTCAACCAACAATTCATGGAATTGTTAAGGAGCACTTTGGAAGATTTACATGTTAAATGAAATCAGTTAAATGTTATGTCGGCATGGAGGGAAGTGTACAAGAAAACACTAAATTGATAACCAACACCGAATACATGTCAATGCATGAATTGGAGTGGTTCAAAAAGGCAGTCAGCCAACACCACCTTCTCAACGGCAACTAGAGATAGACATTAAAGGAAAGTGGAAAAAAGGTTTATGAGAAGTTTGCAGCGTTAAAGAACTCTCGTTACGTGGACCTAGATACATTGGAGTTGAGAGGGCTGTTGAGTTTAGTTGAGATGCTAAGAGGAGATTTGATAGAAAAATTAGTAAAAGTAGATAGAGAGAAGCTGCCATTGGTATAAGTTAAGAACCAGCACTAGGATACAGCACTAGGGTAGTTGGCAACACAAGAAAAAACTTTTATTTAAAAAGCAACAAATGGGTAGGATCCAGAATGGAGATGTGTAGTAAAAACATCTTCAGTTAAGGCTTTGACAGGGAATTAAATGAATATCTGAAGCACATTTGCAGGTTACAAAGAAAGGGCATGGAAGTCAGACTAGTTGGGTTACTCTTGCAAACAGTCAGTATGGAAATGAGAGGCTGACTGGCTTCCCTCTGTGCTGTAGCCATACTATAAATGTACAAGATTTCCCTATAAGGTTTCTAACATGCTTGCTATTTTTAAACTAGCACCCATCTTCATTTACCTCATCCCAGAGGGTAATTTGTCGATTATTCCATTTGGAATAGCCAGTGGACATCACCATCTTCAAATTGCCGAGGTACAGAACTTTGTTGGTCTTGTGGGACTTGGAGTTGGATTCCTGCAAATTATAAGCATACCATTTGGTGAAGAAAGCAAGAGACAGACTTGAACTCAGAAGTGATGAAAGGTGCATTGAATCATCAACACATTAGGCTGAGTCATTCACATCTTAATGACTGGATATAAAATGTACAGTAGAACAAGTTTAATATGCATACATATAACATACGTTTAATATTTAAAGAAGCAAATAAGATGCCTGTTGCAAAACTGCCAAGGTCATAATGTATGGAGGAGCAGGTGCAAGCTAAATGATTTACTACAGCTCCAGTTCCTAAATATTGTTCATAATATTGTACAGTATGAGTTTAACACTCATTTTTGTTTTCAAACCCCTCATGACCTTGCCTGTCCATATGCCTGCAATCTCAAGTTTCAATAATGCTCAAAAATCACACTGTTTCTCCAATTTTGGCTCCTTAACAGAACAAAATATTCCGTAAACACTTTTTAGGAGCAATTGTTGAACAGCATTCTGACACCAAACCACATGAGATGATGTTGGGCGAGCTGACCGTAAGTTTGGTCAGAGGGGTAGGTTTAATGGTGTGTCTTAAAAGAGGAGGGAGAGATAGAGAGGTGGAGTGGGAATTCCAGAGGTTAGTGCCCAGGCAACTCAAGATATAGTGACCAACATTAGAGTGACGAAAATGGGATGGGCAAGAGGTCAGAACTGGAGGAGCTTGGAAATCTTGGAGGAGCATTGGGCTGGATGAGATCACAGAAATTTGAGGGGTTCGGAGGAGGAACAAGTGGAGAGAAGAGGCAAAGTTGTGAAGAGTTTGGAAAACAAGTTTGTGGGGATTACTACAGATTCTTGATGGATTGCCTTGAAATTGCTGAGAATGAAAATATTAATCTCCTGGACTCCGCTGCATAACAGATCAACATCTAAAAACACTGAGATTTCATTTATTTTATTTGAATTCTGATGAGGCCACTAAAGGAGGTAAACTATGTGACCAAATCTGTAGAAGACCCCTGGCCCTTGATGAAAATATCACATCACTATTTGAGAGAACTTACATCATGTAAATTAGCTGCTGTGTTCCCACCTTTACAAAATGTGACCACATTTCAAAACATGCTTTATTGGCTGTAAGATGTTTGGTGACATCCCGAGTATGTGAGAGGTGCTATACAAATGTACCTTTCTTTTCTAATTGATACATTAGTTAGAACAGTTCCTCATCACAAGCATTCTTGTTCTCTGTACTTACCTGTAAAACCTTTCCTGTGTGACTATCAATGATTCGTATTTTCTTATCTTTGCAGGAAGTCACGAAGCGACTGCCATCTGTGTTGAAAGACATGCAGAGAACAACATCTTTGTGGCAGTCGAAGATTTTCACTGGATTATGAATCACTTGCTCTCCCGAATTCAGGTTCCAAATCATAACCTGGAATGACAGTGAAAGGTTGTAAGAAATGTATTTAACACATCATCACCTCTTCTTCACAGTGTTAATGAAGGAGTTCAATTACATTAGTAGGATATCTACAGCATAGCTGAAAGGCCATTCATGCCCAACATGGCTATATTAGATCCTTGATCTTGAGAATGTATTTGCAGACTCAGCCCAGGAAATTTGATACAGTTTCTTTACTTACACAAATTCTCCCTCTACTGTCCAATCTAGAAAACACAGCCACATCCCCTGATACAGGCAGAGAGGGAATGGGGATAGAGTTGGGGAAAAGGGGGAAAGGAGGCCGGGGGACAGAGAAGGTAAGTGAGGAAAAAAAAAAGAGGTATTGATACGTCAAAGGACTAACCAAATTAGGCTTGAAATGCCTAAATTATCCGGTCTCCAGCTCCCAGATGAACAAAAACAAAATAAAAACAGGACTGAATATATACATATTTGTGAATCAATCCAACTCTGAGCCCTTCTTATTTCTGTCTAATAGAGACTGGCAGAATACCAGCAAAATCTCACCAAAAATATAAACATTTGTAAATGATGGATAATAATGGCCAGATGGTCCACATGGTCTGCCCTGTTTAGTCACTTTGTAACCAAGCGTCACGACTTAATGTTTCCTCCTTATCAGCAGGCACACTTTAGACCATCCACTTAACGCAAAGAGGTCATTTGCCTGTCCAAGTGAGAGACACCAAAAAGAGAAAATGGTTTAAGGAAGGGCTATCAATGGATTTGGGTGATCAAGTTTGACAGAGTTGGTTTAGAGAGGCTAAACACTGAGTTGCCTGGAATAAAGCGGATGTGAAGAGCAATGGCAACACAGTGCAGGCATTTATCAGTATCCAAAAGGAACATTATTACTGTGCAATTGCCAGATAATTATTATACATAAAACCTCATGTACAATTTTTAAAGGGATTCGTTTTACATTTAAAGTTTGTGATTTACAGCCTGGATGAAATAACCGGAAATATCTTCCTGAAGATTGTCTTCGGGAAATGGCTTCCTTACCCTGTAATCGTAGCCAGCACTGAACAGAATATCCCTGGCTGTTGGATGCCACTCGATGAGTCCAACCCGCCTTGAGTGACCCTGAAGCTCCAGCCTCGGGTTGGTTATGTTTTTTAAGACGCCACATTTAGGAATTTCCCATATTTTAACCTGTCCAGAAGAGAAGAAGTTGAAACGGTATTCTATTAAAGTGAAAAAGTTGTAAAAAAGGAAAATCAGCCTTCATCCTTTTCTGGATGACCCAACTGCGACCCAGATTTTTATAAAATGGGATGAAAGGGTCACCGGAAAGACCAGTATTTGTTCCAATTTTGAATCACAAACCGAGTGGCAGACCATTTCAGACAGCAGTTAAGAATCCAACACATTGCTATGGTCTGGAGTCACATGTAGGCCAGACTGTGTAAGGGGGAAGGAAGGAACATTAATGAACCAGCTAGGTCTTTAAATGACATTAAAGTTTCATTATGTTAAATAGGTTTTGAACCTGACATATCTATTAAGTGAGTTTAACCTCCCCCAGCAGGATATGAACTGGTGTCCCCAGAGATTTCATAGAATCCCTAGTGTGGAAGCAGGCCACTCAGCCCACTGAGCCCACTCCACCCTCCCAAGAGCATCCCACCAAGACCCACCACCATCCCTGCATTTGCCATAGCTAATCCACCTAGCCTGCATATCCCTGGACACTATGGGCAATTTAGCGTGGCCAGGCTATCTAATCTGTAAATCTTTGGACTGAGGAAGGGAACCAGAGCACCCAACAGAAACCCACACAGACACAGGGAGAACCTGCAAGCTGCACACAGATAGTTGTCCAAGAGTGGAACTGAACCTGGGTCCCTAGTGCTGTGAGGCAGCAGTGCTAACCACTGAGCCGTCTCTAGATTACTAATCCAGCATTATCAACAAACTACTAATAGTCACAGTTACAGAGAGACTACTAGTGCTTGCTGTGATTTGTGTACATATGTACAATTGTTTAACTTTTGGTAAAAGGCTAATATATTGTTATCCAAAAGTCACTGCACAGGTTTCAGCATTTTGTTGAATGCTTCATGCAGCCAATGTTGTGGCATGTATTTGAGAAGTAGATATAAACTAAGTTCACTGCAGAAACATAAGAATTGTCCATTCAATGCTAAGTGTATTTTTAGCACAATTACAAGTGTTAATTGCTCCTAAACAGCCTCTGTGGCACTATTTTCGCAAGTGTGGAGTCCCACTTTGTCACTTGTTAATTATCCTTAGAATTTTCATTCTCCCTCTGTTCGTTTTTGTGCATCTGACTTGACATTGAATTCACTCATTCTAATTTACATTTCCTTCTTAATCTATTAGTTCCTTTGCTACCACAAAGCATGGCGGTGAAGTGTCAATTTAGTGATGTAAAACTCAGTCGGAGATTGAATTCTGGTCTGTGCTTTTGATCTTAATTATTTTCAGCATTGGGTTCAGCCGATCTGGTGGTGCCCCCATTATAATTTTATAAATTTGAGGGTTGGGCTGTTTTCTACTCCATGGTAACTGTGTCTCACAGATCGCCCATTATACTTTGTTAAGTAACGACTACGATTTCCCTCTGCCTGTAAGCAGATATTGTATATATATCCTCTCTTGGAGAAACATGGATAAATAAAAGGCCAGCCACCAAGGATCAGTAAAGGGCAAACAGTGCCTGGGCTTGGGTAAAGTAAAGTGATTGGGGAAAATAATTTAATAGTTTGCAGATTATACTATTTAATAAATTGTCAAGTTTAGTGAGCTTCCCAGCTCCAGATTTCGAAGGCCATAGACAGAGTGGTGGGATTGACAGGCACAGTTCTCCAGGTAAGATGAACAAAACTGGACCCAATACTGCAAGTGTGGCCTCACCAAGATAAATCATAATTGCAATAAGCTTTTTCACTCTTACACACACAAATCCCTTCATAACAAAAGTGAACAGACCATCTGTCCATCCGTAAGATTCATGTTCAAGGACACTCCAAACACATCTGAATTAATTTCCCAGTCTGTTGTCTTTAATTGGCTTGTCTATTTTCCCTCCAAAGTGGATAACTTCATATTATATTCAAACTGTGATTTTCTTAACTATTGCCATGAGCATGGATCATCATCCCAGATCACCTGTGGACACATCAAGCTTTTAACACAGGATTTTGTTTAAAGAGAAGAGGACTGATAAAGTCATGATGACTGCAGATGCAAATTCAATTGTTGCTGCTTTGGGGAGGAAATCTGGAATGTCACATTCTATAGAGTCAAGGAGATGTCAAACAGAAAGACTAAAAAGGAGATAATAAAAAGGTGATTACACCTAATTTTGCTCAGCAAAACACTATTTCCTACAGACTTGCCTGTAATTTTTCCCTTCCAGAAAAAAAGGGTTAAAAGCAAGCTTCAACTTTGGCCTCTGTGTGGTCATGCCCTTTGTGTGTTAGTGGCCTGATGCCCTAGTGTGTTAAATAGTGTGCTTTGAGGATCACAGCTTGGAATAGCTATTAAACACCCAGCACTGCAGGTAAAAAAAGTCAAAAAACTGTACCTCACTCTGAGCAAGAAAAGCCTAACCACAGAGAGTATAAAAGAATTTCAATCAACTTGCAAAACCACAAATCACAAAAGTCAACTGTTCAATTACCAAAATCCATACAACAACTAATAACCACTGTAACAACTACAATACTGAGTCAGATCCTTCTTTTTAAAAAAATGTTTTTTTGAGGGCTCATTTCTTATTCCCAATCTCTGTATATGTGTTATTTTATCTTACGTTGTGAACTGATAAATGCACCCTTATTTTTACTCAAGAAAGCCTAATCAAATTGGCTTGCTTTAAAACATAATTTTCCTAGTTCTGGGAGAAAGGTATCCGCAAGTGAAGACATCCTTTTCAAATGGACCCTGCTGCAACAAATGGATAACAACAACAAAGAAAAATAGGAGTGATACTACATTCCTCCTCACCTGGGAGCTTAGTAACTTAGGGTATCCAGAGCTTGTAACCATGAAAGGTTAGGGAAACTTATCCAGGATTTGGTCATAACACCACTCAGTAGACCTATCCCTTTGCAGTGTCTTTGCATCCTCCTCATGGCATACATTCTTATTTAGCTTTGGGATGTCAGTAAAGTTGTCGGAGTTGACAATTGAAAATAGCTAAGGCTCAAGCACTGATCCTTTTGATAGCCCACTGTTTACATATCAACCTGAACATGACCCATTTATTGCTACTATTTTCTGTCTGTAACAAATCCTCAATCTGTGCTAATGTCCTATTTCCAAAAGCCGTACTTTGGTGTAACCTTTATCTTTAAGAAATACCTTTTTAAATGCTGTTTTTAAAATAAACCACTTCCAGAACAGGAGCTGAAAGAGATCAATGTGCACAGAAACAATGGGTGATTGGGATTTGATGAATACAGGCAGAGGTTTGTACATTGAAATTTATATGGGCTGGTAGTTTGGCCCAGGGCCATTAGAATAGGCAGGTCTAGATGTAACAAAAGCATGGATGTGGATTTAAGCAAATGAGCTTGGCAGGTGCAGAGCCTGGAAGTTATCAGAGATGGTACAGCATCTCGGCTCTCATTCTCCCTCTAGCTCCTTTATTCTATATGTCAATCTCATTGTCTTTCTTTACACCTTTGAGAATACATACTACGTCCTGCATTCTCAGCGTGCATTTCACTTTAGTAAGAACTTGGTGTGGAACTTTAATCAAAAAGCCTTCTGGGACTCCAGGTAAACAAAATCAGAAATGGTGCCACTGTTGATTTTATTGGCTGTCTTTCCCTGGCAGACAGAAATAGAAGGAAATGTGAGGAATTAGTGACTTACTGTGCTATCTTCAGAGCTAGAAGCAATGATGTAGTCGTCAAATGGATTCCATTTGATGTCCAGTACATTTCCTCTGTGACCACAGACTTTTGGCTGAAGTGGGTCTACTTTTCCTGTCTATTAACAAAACGATATTAATGTTAAAAGCTTTGCCGTTCAAAACCCCATAGCGAAACACAGTAAGTGCTCAAGTCAAACCACCCTAACAAATTTAGGATACATCACCTAGAAACATGATCAAAGGGGAAGAAATAAATTGGTCATGAATCATTACAGGAAACTTCAGAGCACTCAGCAGCATGAATTGGTAGAATGACTTGCCCACAACCACCACAAATGACAGTCTAAAATACTTTTATCTAAATAAACACAACTCAATACGGGGTCAGTCAAAGATCCTCTTGAACGTAGATTATATGGTTGAGTTCGCTTCCTGTTGATGCCAAACTCCATAGTAATTAAGCAAGTCACATCTATTTATGATGTTTACATCAGAGTCATTGGGACGTTAAAAGAAGACAAGTTGTTAAAGTATAAACATAACTCCAGATTAACATCAAAAGGCTTGCATTTGTACATTTTATCCATAATCTCTCAGCATCCCGAAGCAGATTATAGCTGATGAATCACTTCTTAAAGTGTGATCACTGTTATAACGTGGCAGCCAACGTATGTGCTGCGATGTCCCACAAGCAACAATGGTAAAATGCACAGATTATCAGTCTATGGAAACACTATTTGAAATTAACGTTGAGAATACCTAAAGATTTTCCCTGCTCCTGGAAATAATGTTGTCTTATATCCACCTAAGGACAAAGACATGGCCTTCATTTTGCATTTCATTCAAAAGAAATCATCAGTGACAGCCAACATTCCGTCAGTGTTCCATTGGGAACTTCAGCTGAGATTTCATACTCATATTACTGCAGTGGGACTTGAACTCATGGCTTTCTGACCCAAAACCAGGAGTGTGGTCACACAGCCATTTGAGGAGCCTTTGACTGACAGCAACTTGAATTTTGCTCAGACTCGATCAGTCAAATGGTGTCCCTCTCACATCCTCCCTTGCTGATTCTACTAGAATACCCTCATCATTAGGTCTAGCCTTCAGAGGCAGAGTTTCCACCAAGTGGAAGTTCTAAAGATCACGTAGATCAAATCAGAATCCAAGTAAAAGTAGAAAGGGCTGGAAAGATTCAGAATGTTTCCCTCACCACAGCCTGCCCTGACAGAGTCAATGGGCCAGATTTTACTGGCGAGCTTGAAGGTGATGGGAATGTTAATGGGATGTGGGGAGAGATGCAGATAAAATCTAGAGAGTGGTCACCCACCATGTTTCTATTTGACTCCAATCTGTCAAGAAATTACCTAGGTGGGGAAGAAGCTTTGGACAGTACACTTAACCTGGGGATTATCGACAACCTCAAGTGACCAATTAATGGCTACCGTAGAGATGGCCGGGAGGACCATGCCTTGGGTAGAAGTCTGGCACCTTTAGCTGCAGGAGTTGGTCTCAGGCAAGAAAAAGGGAAACCCTTTTGCAGGTATTTGGGGCTGTTGGAGGTGCCCACCCAAAAGGTTATCTCTCCATTTGTTCCCACCTTCCAACTCAAGCAGATGGTGCCCCGTTTTTCTTAACATTTTCAGGACTTTGTTTTCATTTCAGATTCCCAAAATGCAAGGAATTTTGCTTTTCTATCAGAGTTGACGAAATTGTCCCAATCTCTTTTCTGTTTCACTCCATTCTGTAGGCACGTTATGTCTACTTCTTTATCGGCGCAAATTTCTTTCAGTACAAATTTTTTGACAGCAACTAATGGTCAGCAGAAAAATCTACAGATTTAACTTCCAGTAAAATAGACCTTAGATGTCCAACCACCAAAAAGCACAACATGAAACAGAGTATGCATGAAAACCAATGACTTAAATTCTAATCAGTCATTTTCTAATTCATGATTTTCATTTCCTCAAGTGTTACTTTCACAATTATTGTTTACAAGATTTATATAAATTTTCCAACACCACTCATTTTAAACATGGACAGTAAGCTCTTTACTTCAAACCCAACAGTATTGCGTTTTCTTTAAAAAAAAAACAGAAGCGTGTCAAAATGAATCTTGACATTAATGTTTTTTTTTAATATTTAAAAGAGGGGTACACTCCTCATCACTAAATAGCAAAGAGAAAAAAAAATTAAGACTTACAAAATGGCCAAAGTAACAGAATTATCGAAGAATGATTATAGAACAGAAGACCATTCAGCCAGTCATATCCATGCCAGCTCTGGAGCAAAAGCACCTTGGCAAACCCCACTCCTTCATTTTTTGTCCCCCTGTGGCCCTGCAACTTTTCTTTCTTTGATAATGATCAAATACTCTTTTGAAATCCAATATGGAATCTGCAACAGACACACTCAGGCAGTGTTTCTTATTCCTCCACAATATACCCCATACAAAACTGCACCTGAAAGAGATTTCCCTATTGCAGTCAGGTGTATGTTAAACATAGAAGGATGTCGATGGCCGGTGTTGGACTGGGATGGACAATGCTAAAAATCACACAACACCAGGTTATAGTCCAACAGGTTTACTTGGAAGCACTAGCTATCACAGCAGAGCTCCTTCATCACCTGCAGCATAAAAACAGGCCACGCTGGAGTTTATGCTCCATACAGGACTCCTATCCCTCTTCATCTCATCCCATCAGCATATCTTTCTGACCTTTCTCCCTCACATGCTTAGCCAACATTCTTTAAACACTAATCACCTCACCTATTCCCCTGTTATTTAAGTATCAGCTCTTATCAGTGAGGTGATCATTGAAATGTTGACACAGTAACAACATCTTTAATCCATTGTGGACAAATGGCTGCACGTCCCAATTACTGATTCATTTGGAGTCCAATTCACACAACTTTGAAAGACCAAATTTACTCCCCTCATCATCGCACACTTACGTCATATGGTATGTCAAACATTTCAACGGATCTATTTAACTGCAGACTGTGAAAGGAACATTCAGATCAATGTACATTAGCATTCATTGTCGTCATGCCGATAATCAGTCTTATTGTATCTGCAACTCAAATGAGTTAAAACATAGAAAAGAGCAAGTGGAAAGCTGACTGGCTAGATATCCTTAAAATAATGAAAAAGCTGATGATAGGATAGGTACAAAGAAAACATTTCCAGTTGGAGACCAAAACTAAAAGGTCATAAAGATAAGATGCTGTGTTGCAGTTGCTACAGTGAATCGGGGTTGCCATGGGTAAATATATACATGTTGTAGTCTGGAGCTTGAATAGAGATGGTAGAGGCTCAAACATTCTTTCCATTGCTCGAGTGACCAGGAATCTGCCAACTCTTACCACCCACCCATAGGTGCGTGTTGGAAGGATATGTAAGTTTGACCAGGTTATCAATATGCCTTCCTTGGCCATCAACATTTGGAGTGGGATTTCAACCTGGAACTTCTGGCCCAGTTCAACAAGACCTCCTCAAAATAAGTTCTTCACCAATAAACCTTGTCAAGACCAGTAGAGCTCAAGTGACGTTCTGTACTGACACAAAGATAGGTGGGAAGGCACATTCAGAGAATGACACAAAGTGGTTGCAAAAGGTTTAGACTAGCAAAGGGAATGGGCAAAATCTTGACAGATGGAATTTAATGTGGGAAAATATGAGATTGCGCACTTTGGTAAGAAGATTAGAGAAGCTGAATGTTTTTAAATGGAGAAAGACAGTACCTACTGAAGTCCCTGATGGCTCCCAGGAAAATGCCCTCCTCAAAGACCACCAGCTGCTGATAACTAATGAAGCACTCACATTGACATAGGACCTCAAATAGAAACTTACTAACTCATCTGAAAAGTCCAACCCAAGCTGCAGGAACAACACCTTATTTCACAGCATTCCAGACTCAACATGGAGTTCAACACTTTCAGACCATGAACCGTGTCCTCCATTACAATGTTCCACCAACCCGCCGAGTGTCTGTATCTTATTTCTCTTTTGCCATCAGTGAGAGTTGGCTTCGATTCTGCTGTTAACACCTATACTGGATTTACGTCTTGTCGTTCATCGTGACCATTCCCTTTGCCTTTTGCTCGTGCCACTTGTGACCTCGAATCTCCCTCATTCTATCACATTCCCTTGATCTACCATTCTATCCCTCTAGCCACTCCCCAACTTTGTCCAAACATAAAACCCATTACTTTCCATCTCTCTTCACCTCTGAAAGGAGTCACATTCGACTTGAAATGTTAACTCGGTTTCCCTTTACACAGATGATGCAGAGTTTTCCCAGCACATTTAAATATTCTGTTTCTCGGGTATCCAGACTATTTTGTTTCTCTTTCAATAATCTAATAATATTCAACGCCGACTCCTTTAACCACACAGCAGGTGAGTAACTGAGATAAATAGGATACAGTAGATGCATTTAAGCAGAGGCTGGATAAACAGGAGGGATAAAAGGTAAAAGATGAAGGTGAGAGAGGAGGTTGAGAGAAAGCTCATGTAGACACTAATGTGGACTAGTTGGGCTGAATGGTTTTGTTTTATGCTCTGGACTTAATTTCTATAGAACCCAGCAAAATAAGTTTTAAAAGGCAGAGGCAGGAGTCTTCATCTGGACTACTAATCACATTCATTTTTTGCAAATAGATTCAATCTAATATAGAAAAGAGATCTTGGGAGATAATAGAGGAACAACTAATGAGTAATGGTTATTGGAACACCAGTGTTAAACAATAAGTAATTAATAAACCAAAAACATTTTTCATTTTCAAGTCAAAAGGCTGAAATTCGTACCTGGCCAATGGGAATGATGTAGAAAGCTCCACCTCCTGCACACTCAGTCACTACCGCAATGAATTTTGGATTCACAGAACAGAAATAGTTGTCTTGAACACTCTTAGTGATGGGGACCCCATCATAGCAATTCTCCTTTGTGGCTGGCTTGCCGTACACATGACGAAATTTTGACGTGCGAAACTGAGGCCGCCATGACATCTGCAAGATAGGAGTAAACTTAAGTCACTAAAACAGAATATCCACAACAATTTACATTAGTCACCTCTTCAGACTGGAAAGCCTGAGTGGCCTACTTCTGCTACAGTTTTCCACATTTCTATTAAGACAATAAGAGCCCATGGTAGTTGGAGGGAGTTTACTTGAATAAATAAAGGATTGGTTAACAGAAGATAGAAAGTTGGGATGAGGAGGGCGGCATTTTCAGAGTAGCAACCTGCAAGTAGTGGAATTCCAGAAATATCAATGTTGGGGCAATATATACTAATAAATTGGATGATGGGAGTAAATAGACTATCACCAAGTTTGCAGATGACACAAAGATAGGTGGGAAGGCACATTGAGAGAATGACGCAAAGTGGTTGCAGAAGGTTTAGGCTAGTAAAGGGAATGGGCAAAATCTTGACAGATGGAATTTAATGTGGGAAAATATGAGATTGCGCACTTTGGTGAGAAGATTAGAGAAGCTGAATATTTTTAAATGGAAAAAGATATTAGAAAGTTACAGAACAAAGGGATTTGGGAGTCCTTGGCTATGAATCACAAAAAGTTAGCATTCAAGTTCAGCAGGTAACAGGGAAGGCAAATGGAATGCTGGTCTTTATTTCAAAGGGAATGGAGTATAAAAGTAGGGAGGTTATACTAAACTATATATCAGGCATAAGTAAAATCATGACTGGAATAGTGTGAACTACTCTGAGCTCTTTACCTGAGGAAACATACACTTTTGCATTAGAGGCAGTCCAGAAAAGGTTCACTGGGGTGATACCAGGTATGGAATGACAGTCTTATGACGAGAGGTTGATTAGGTTGGGCCTGTACTCACTGGAGGTTAGAAGAATGAGAAGTGACCTTATTGGAGCATACAGAATTAATCAGAGAGTTTACAGGGTAGATATGGAAAAGTTGTTTCTCCTTATGGGAGAGGACATAATCTCAGAATAGAGAGGACTGTTAAGGCTGAGTCATTAAGTATATTCAAGGCCAAGATGGACAAAATTTTAACCAGTGAGGGAATCAAGAGTTATGGGGAAAAGGCAGGAAAGTGGAGCAGACAATTAGCCAATCAGTCATGATCTCATGGAAAGGCAGAGCAGACTCAGAAGACTGAATGGCCTACTTCTGTGACATCTTACAGTCTTAACATGATCGGTGAAAATAGTAAAACCTCAAGATCACCCAAATTTGTAAATTTAAAAGACCTTTTTGTGGGGGTAGATAGAAGAGGGGATGATAACTAGCAATCCTTGCAAATGTTCTATGGATGCGCATTCAAATCCCACCAAAGAAGGTGTGAAATTTGAATTCAATCAAAATCTGGAACTAAAAGCTAATCAGGTTCATGAAGAAGAAAAAGTGCCATCTGACTTTGACGTGACTCCAGACCCACGGCAACGTGGTTGACTCTCAACCACCCTTAGGGCAATCAGGGATGGGCAGTAATGTCCATGAAAGAGAAACGTGTCACAATAATTATATAGGAGAGCTGGCAGAGGAAGTGGAGGAGGCTGGTACAATTGCAACATTTAAAAGGAATTTTGATGGGTATATGAATAGGAAGGGTTTGGAAGGATATGGGCCAGATGCTGGCAGGTGGGATAAATTGGGTTGGGATTTCTGGTCAGCATGGACAGGTTGGACTGAAGGGTCTGTTTCCATGCTGTACATCTCTATGACTCTCTGACTATAACTACGCAGATAAGACTGTTCTACATCAGTTTGAAGGGTTAGTGTGTGAATGAGTACAATAAACACCACCTACTGGGGAAACATGGTTAAAGCAAAGAAGGCAATTGTGAAAGACAGACTTGAGGATGATGTGCTCTATCGGTCTCTACTGGTCATATTCATGAGGCATGTAAAAAACTGCATTAATACAATTAATGTCATATTGTTTACTTCAACAGGTTCTTATTAGACTTGAAAGGTGGACATCTGAATCTACATGACACCACTTCTGAACTGGCCCACAACAATTTGTACACAGCAAGCTGTGAGATGGACAATAATCTGTTCCTTGGGATGTTGGTTAAAGGATAAAGGCTAGTCAGGATACCATACTCTTTTTAGAACATTGAACAGTATAGCATAGTACAGGCCCTTCGGCCCTCGGTGTTGTGTCGGCCTTTTACCCTACTGGGGGCGGCACAGTGGCTTAGTGGTTAGCACTGCTGTCTCACAGCACCAGGGACCTGGGTTCAATTCCAGCCTGAAGCGACTGTCTGTGTGGAGTTTGCACATTTGCCCTGTGTCTGTGTGGGTTTCCTACGAGTGCTCCGGTTTCCTCCCACAGTCCAAAGATGGGCAGGTTAGGTGAATTGGCCGTGCTAAATTGCCCATCGTGTTCGGTGCATTAGTCAGAGGTAAAAGGGTCTGGGTGGGTTACTCTTCGGAGAGTCGGTGTGGACTTGTTGGGCCGAAGAGCCTGTTTCCACACTGTAGGGAATCTAGTCTAAGATCAGACTAACCTACATACCCTTCATTGTGCTAACTTCCATATGCCTATCCAAGAGTCGCTTAAATATCCCTAATGTAAATGACAAATATCCCTCATGTATCTTATTCAAATTATTGCCATCAGGTCTTTTACATGCACCCCTCCACAGCTGTCCCTATCATTATAACCCTCTCCATGCAAACCTCCAAAGATCAATGCACTCCTCCAATTCTGGTCTCCCATATCCCAATTCTTATCTCTCCATCATTGGCTGTCATACCAAAGCTATTTCAGCCCTGAACTCTGGGAGTTCCCTCCTGAAATCTTTGCCTTCCCTACATCCCTCTCCACCTTTATGACTCTCCTCAAAACCTACATCGTTAATCAAACTTTTAACCAAATGCCTTTTGCAGCCTAAAAGGTTTGGTACTCATTTCGGAGAAATGCCTTGGGGTTATTTGGTATACTAATGGCACAACTTTAATGCAATTGTTGTTAGATGAAGATAGAGATGCAAAAAGAAAGCCTCTGTCTCCCTATGGAATGTATTTGAGCCTAAATTACAGGTCACCCTCGGAGCACAGACTCGTTGCTGTCCACTTCGAAATGATGTGATAGAATTGAGCAAACAAAAAATGCATTCATTATGAAAAAACATTTGGCCTCATGATGAAATTTTCTGGCAAACCTTGTTGTTCAGGAATGACAAACAGTTCAGAGCTTTGTGCTAGTCTTATCGCATACAGCAACACAATGATGCATTCTGGTGCAACTGGCATCATTCCACTGTTTACCACGCAAAGTGTTGGCCACCGCTTTTCCCAAAATAATCACTTCTTAAAATGAGGTAAAAGAAGAAATGTCCCTGGAAGTCAGAGAGTTACATGTTGAGACAAAGCACAAAAAGGAAAAGGTGAGAAATAGGAAAAAAACAAACAGAAATGAAGACAGTGAGTAAAACAATAGGACAGAAAGAGAAAAATGAAAACAGGAAACGTAAGAGGAGAAGCAAAGACAGAGAGTGGGGTGGCGCATGGATGGGGAGATAGAGCGAAGCACAGAGGGAAGAGAAAGCAAGAGATAAAAAGGTGGTACAAGACAAAAAATAAAAAGCTGTGCTGAAATAGCAAATATCACGAATTCAGAATCTCCCAGACAGCAGTTAGAAGTGTAGTCACTCTTGTAGCAAACAGGCAACCCATATCCACACAGCAAGATCCCACAAACATCAGTGTGATAATGACCTGAATTAATCTGTTTTAGATTTTCTTTGAGGAGTAACAGTAACAGGACGCAAAGGATATTATTCCTGATCTACACTGAGATAGTTATTTTTTATTTCAAAAATATACTTTCTTCATAGAAAATAAATCTTTGGGTTCAGAAAAGATTTACAAGGATATTGCCAGGGTTGGAGGATCTGAGCTACAGGGAGAGGCTGAACAGGCTGGGGCAGTTTTCCCTGGAGCATCGGAGGCTGAGGGGTGACCTTATAGAGGTTTATAAAATCATGAAGGGCATGGATAGGATAAATAGACAAAGTCTCTTCCCTGGGTGGGTCGCCCAGAACTAGAGGGCTTAGGTTTAGGGTAGAGGGGAAAGATATAAAAGAGACCTAGGGGGCAACTTTTTCATGCAGAGGGTGGTATGTGTATGGAATGACCTGCCAGAGGAAGTGGTGGAGAATGGTATAATTGCAATATTTAAAAGGCATCTGGATGGGTATATGAATAGGAAGGGTTTGGACGGATATGGGCAGAGTGCTGGCAGGTGGGACTAGATTGGGTTGGGATATCTGGTCGGCGTGGACGGGTTGGACCAAAGGGTCTGTTTCCGTGTGGTACATCTCTATGACTGACAGTTAATGAACCTGCTCAGATCTGTACTCTTTTTACTTACAGACAACAAATTAAGTCTTTGATGTCCACCATACTCTATATTTACAGACGACCTCGGCTTATAGCTGAGGCGACAGTGAAGCCCAATTACTGAATGGACCCCTCCCTTATTCTTTGGCAGAGGCACCTTACACGGTGGTCTTTCCCCATCTCGCCTTGGCGGCAGCTGCCCCAAGCTTCAGCGCATCCCTCAACACGTAGCCCTGGACCTTGGAATGTGCCAGTCTGCAACACTCAGTCGGAGTTAACTCCTTTAACTGGAAAACCAGCACATTTCAGGCAGACTGAAGAGCGTCTTTTACCAAGTTGATGGTCCTCCAAGTACAGTTAATGTTCGTCTTGGTGTGCGTCCTGGGAACAGACCGTAGAGCACGGAGTCCCGTGTCACGGAGTTGCTTGGGACAAACCTCGACAAACACACAGCATTCCTCTCTAGACTTCCTTTGCATAGGCCCATTCCAGAAGATGGTGGTTGACAGTCTCATCCTCATCCACAGCTGTTTCGAGGGCAGCGTGCAGTGGCGCAGAGAGTCCGGGCATGCATAAAGGATCTCACAGGCAGAGCCCTTCTCACCACCAGCCAAGCCATGTCCTGGTGCTTATTTGAAAGTTCTGGCAATGAGACATTCTGCCAAGTGACTTTGACAGTCTGCTCAGGGAACCACCCAACAGAATCCACCCTCTCCTTTTGCTGAAGGGTCTCAAGGACACTACGTGAGAAATTTGTGAAGAAAAATACCTTTGATCTACACGGAGATAGTTATTGATGTTGAAATAGAAAGCAAATAGAGGAAATGACAGTCTCTGGAGTTCAAAAGTACCTCAGTGACATTAAAACACTTTAAGATGATTTCACCCGGTGAAAGGCACGACAGAAATGTACAATAGCTGTGCTGCTTGCATCCCTCAGAGCCATCTATGAACAGATACACGCATGCTCTGAAGTATGAAGTTGTGCTGCTGCAATAGGTTTAAGGTCACCCTACATAAAAGAGGTTCTGACCCACTGGGTAAGATGCAGTTATGCAAGTAGCAAACTCTAAAAGAAGGTAAATCTAATTACTCCAAACTGGCATGCTGCTCTGTCCTTGAATGCTGACAATACTTCTGTCTGCTGTTCAGATTGCTTCATGAAAGCATTGGCCCATTCTACACAATACACAAAGCAAAATCAAAGTTATCACTCTCCGAGGGTAGAAGCAATTCTCTAAACAAATGCTGCAACAATGTTCCAAACTAAGCTTGCATGCCAGAGTATGTGAAAGAAAAAAACAAAGTGAGAGAGAGTTAGCTTAGTCAGATTTATATAAAACATAGATTTAATGCACATTTATCCTTTGAAACATTGTTATGTTCTTTTTAATTCACTTATGGGATGTGGGCCAGCATTTATTGCCTGTCCCTAGCTGCCCTTGAGAAGGTGGTGGTGAGCTGCCTTCCCAAAACCACTGCAGTCCACAAGCTATAGGTAGACACACAGTGCTTTCACAAACAGAATTCCAGGATTTTAACCCATGATAGTGAAGGAATGGCAATGTATTTCCAGATCAGGATGGTGAGTGGCTGGGAGGGGAACCCACAGGTGTGGATGGTGTTCTCGTGTATCTGCTGCTGTTATCTTTCTAGGTGGTAGTGGTCGTGAGTTTGGAAGATGCTGTCTAAGGATCTTTGGTGAATTTCTGCCATGCATCTTGTAGATGGTACATAGTGCTGCTACTGAGCGCCAATGCTAGAAGGAGTGTCTAGAAGAAAGTGAGGACTGCAGTTGCTGGAGATCAGAGTCAAAAGGTGTGGTGCTGGAAAAGCACAGCCAGTCAGGCAGCATCCGAGGAGCAGGAGAATCGATGTTTCGGGCATAAGCCCTTCATCAGGAATGACGCTTGTGGATCAAGGGGGCCGTAAATGTGGTGCTAATCAAGTGGGCTGTGTTGTCCTGGATGGTGTCAAGCTTTTTGAGTGTTGTTAGAGCTGCACTTATCCAGGTAAGTGCAGAATATTCCATAAGACTCCTGACTTGTGCCTCGTAGATGGTGGACAGGTTCTGGGGAGTCAGGAGGTGAGTTACTTGCTGCAGGATTCCTAGCCTCCAACCTGCTCTTGTAGCTACTGTGTTTATATGGGTTAAGCACAAATCATGCTGAAAAAATATAAACCGTTTCCCTCTTGAGCTAAAAGGTTTGCTTTATTCTATTGCTTCAATATATCAGGACATACCTCTTTACCTTTGCGCATTACTATAAAAACTCATGATAGATAATCATTCTCTTTAGACTCATTCCACAATTAACCTCTTCACTTTCTTTTGACTTACATCCGTCCTATATATATTTCAGTCAAGAGCAAGCTTCAAAGCCAATCCAGTAGCTTTTTTTTTGAAATCTCAGCATTGTTGCAATGTAAGAAACATAGTTTTCAAGACATACCACAAAGTCCAACAAACAATATTAACAGAATACCAGGTAAGGGTGTTTTTATGCTGCACTGTTTCCAGTGTTCGTGCCGAAAGAAAGGAAGAATTTGCATTCATGCAGTGCCTTTCATAATCTCTGAATATTCAATAACATTTACAGCCACTGAGGTACCTTTAGAAGTGCTGAAACGAGGCAGCCAATTTATGTACAGCAAGATCTTACAAACAGCACTGACGTGACCAGTTGATCTACTTTTAATGATACAGCACAAATATTGCTCAAGGCATGCAGAAGAACTTCCCCTGCCCTTTGAACATGCAATGGGGTCTCATACATCCATCAAGTAAGTGGAGCTGCAGGACAAAAATCTTAAAATTCAGTCCAATAATCACAAACATAATGACAACAGACCTTTTTGTCAATAAAAAAGTGTTTCTTTAAAGCAATAAATGTCCAATCCACGATGTTGAATCATTCAATCGAGTGACTGGGAAAAATAAACAGTTGAGTTGTCATCAGCTTCAAGGTTAACGTTGTTTCTGAATTTTGCATTGAGCTGGAGTCATAAAGTCATACAGCACGGAAACAGACTCTTCGGTCCAACCAGTCCATGTTGACCATAATCCCAAACTTATCTAGTCCCACTTGCCCATATCCCTCCACATCTTTCTCATTCATGTACTTATCCAAATGTCTTTTAAACATGGCAGCATCCATCACTTCCTCTCGACATTCATTCCATACACTAAACACTCTGTATTAAAAAAAAAGTTGCCCCATGTATCTTTTTAAAATTTTTCTCCATTTGAATTGTCTGAATTCACATTACTGAATAATACAATATCAGGGAAATCACACAGCTCACTGCAGGAAAAAGAAACTGTCGCCCTCCACTACATTTTTAATTCTTCATTCATTAGATAGAAGTGTATCTTACTGGCTAGGCCAGCATTTATTGCCCACTCCTAATTGCCCTTGAGGTGGTGGTAATGAGTCACCCTCTTGATCTGTTGCAGTTCACGTGGTGATGCTATTGCCAGAGTACTATTAGCGAGGCTATTTTAAGATTTTGACCCAACGATAGTGAAGGAGTGGTGACATAGTTTTAAGAATGGTGTGTGACTTGAAGGGGAACATATGGATGGTGGTATTCCTATTATTCTGCTTATTTTGTTCTTCTAGGTGGTAGAAGCCTTTTCTTTAGATGATGTGTCAAAGGATTCTTTATAAATTGCTGTAAGACATCTTGCCAATAGTGTACACTCACACTGCAGCATGCCAGTTGTTGGCAGAGGGGGAAAGAGTGAATAATGAAGGTGATGATACAAATCAAGTGGCTGCTTTGTCCTGGATGATGCTGCGATTAAAGTATCAGCCTACGGTTTTTATAAAGCTGCAGCCTTCTGCATTTTTGGCAAAAAAATAACATTAGCCCTGGCAGTCAGATGATCATTTGGTATTTAACTGTGTCTTTTGATCAGTTTAATTTTTAAGAACCAGAAGGAGGTGATACAAAACAAAGAATGTGGCATCTGTCACAAAATTGCACTAAATGAATCAAGGAAAGGCGTCTCCGATAATGATCTAGCTAAATTGCCAAATTAAAATTTCTCCTTTTAGCCTCGAGATTTAATTTGCGCTTCAAACACATTATGTTTAATTATCACATATTACATTTAATCAACACTCACTTGTGGTTTCTAACACTTTAAGTACTACCTCTCAGCTTTTCAAGTGCATCTCATCTGTTCATAACAAACCAATTTTTGGTCAGGAAATAAGCAGACAGAAAAACAGAAATTTTTCAAACATTTTAAGGCTGTGTTTTAAAGCTTTCATGGACCCAGCATGGTTACACACTCAATGCTTTCAGCAATCCTCTGCCATATTGTTAAGAAGGAGCAGAGATTCATGGTACCGTGGTTGGTAAGGAAAAGCAGCACACAGCTGACAATGCGACTCCCCAACAAAACAAAGTTTTGGTAATAGTCAGGCCATCACATGAAGAAAATTCCAAATATAGATTAAAACAACTTGCACCTACAGCACCTTCAAAATCATTAAGGTCCTCACAGGAAAACACTTGGGCAAAATTTGCCTCTTAAGCACATTCGTTGACATTAGGTCAAATCATCAAAAGCTTGCTGACGGAGGCAAATTATAAAGAAAGGGAGGAGGTGATAGGTACTTATTGCATTCTTTTCCTCACTTCCCAATTCTTGCCCTGTCTCTGTACTAGATTAACGACCTGTTACATTTTGCTAAAATGTTCAGGTTCCGAGGAAGAGGAGGTTCTTCCTCTCTGCAGAGGCTGACCAACCTGTTGAGCAATCTCTGTTTAAATAACAAATTGAATGAGATAGCCAATCATTTCTATACATCTAAATGGCCAACATTGCTACCCACAAGCACTCTCATGAAGGAAATGCTGAAAAGGAGGTAGTTTCATTCAGGGACAGATCAAACTGGGATTAGGACAAAAGACCAGGTCTCAAAAAGCAATGCTAATTGTCTAAATGTATAATTATAAAATATGTCAAATGAGTCACATCAAATAGAATGAACACTAGGAAGACAAAGGTGATTTTAGATTTGCAAACTACCCCGCTGATCATTGGACGCTGGTACATAAGATTACACATCAAGAGAGTGCGAGTGTGCGCGAGTGTCTCTGAGTATGTGTTGGGGAAGGGTGGTGGTGGGAAGCCTTTTAAAAATGTTTAAAAGCAGAAAACTCAAGCTCCACTTCTCCAGAGAAACAGTACAAAAACTGTTAAACCAGGAAAGCAAAATACTCATTCTTACTGCTTTAGTGACCAACAGTCACTTCTTTAAAAAGAAAACAAAATTCCAGATGAAATATTCAGCAAAGATGCAGCTCCTTTTACATTGTGTTCACATTCATTGCGCATGGTTCTTTGGCAACACAATCCATTGAACAAAGCAGAGCAGCTCAGGCAAAGCAGACAGATAGGATCACACACGTGTGAAACCTGGTCTGTGCTTTCAACTGGGTGGAGCTCTGGATTCTCATCATTCAGGTGAACAAAGTCATTGTACATTTTAGACTGAAATTTAATTTGTCTGAAGAGGAAAACATGCTCAATCTACCTCTCCTTCCTCCCTTCTTTCTTAGGCATTCCCTTGGATTCAAGGATGACTGATGTCATGCTCTGCTTTGCCAGGTTCTGGAGCACCAGAGGCTGAGGGGTGACCTTCTAGAGGTTTATAAAATCATGAGGGGCATGTTTAGGGTAAATAGACAAATTCTTTTTCCTGGGGTGGGAGTCCAGAGCTAGAAAGCATTGATTTAGGTGAGAGAGGAAACATCTAAAAGGGACCCAAGGGGCAACGCTTTCATGCAGAGGGTGTTGTGTGTATGGAATGAGCTGCAAGAGGAAGTGGTGGAGGCTGGTATAATTATAACATTTAAAAGGCATCTGGATGGGTATATGAATAGGAAAGGTTTAGAGGGATATGGCCAAGTGCTGGCAAATGGGACTATATTAGGTTGAGATATCTGGTCAGCGTGGACGAGTTGGTTTGAAGGGTCTGTTTCTGTGTTGTACATCTCTATGACTCTACTATTTACTCCTCAACCCCCTCCCCCAACCCCATCCTCAGCAGATACATCAACCTTTTCCTGACTACAATCAGCTCTGAAGAAGGGTCACTGGACCTGAAATGTTTACTTTCTCTCCACAAATGCAACCAGACTTGCTGTGTTTTTCCATCAATCTCTGTTCTTGTTTGTGTTGGACATTAATATGGGCAGTTTGCAATTCCCATCAGGAATACCTGAAGGGTTAACTACTTCCATTATTTACAGCTGACATTTCCTTCACCAGGAGTCCTGGATACATACCCAGTTTATTCATACACCGAGACACACTAGGACTCAGCACCCTTGCATCTCACTTCTTGTGTTGTGTCACTGGCAGTGAGAGAAAGCAAGGGAACTATTAACAACCCTTGTACATCCATAGCCAAATACTGCTCATGAAGTAGTCACATACAATTTGCTGTTGTCCAACAGCACACTGCAAGATAGCAGAACACTATAAATCACACTGAGGAGGTTGTAGTTATGTCAATGGAGTAATTAAACAAAGGTTCATGCTGATGTTCTGTGGGTATGGGTGCAACTCTCACCAGGGAAGAAGGGAATAATGGCAATGTGTCACGTTGTCAAATCAAGATACTGTATACGGAATGGTCAGCACTGTTAACCATCCATATTAGGGAAGAGAATTGTTATATGAAGGATATAATTAAGCTGGAGAAGGTTCAGAAGAGATTTACCAGGATGTTGCCAGGTTTGGAGGTATAAGGCTGGATAGGCTGGGACCTTTTTTTTACTGGAGTATAAGAGATTGAGAGGTGACCTTGTAGAAGCTTATAAAACCTTGAGGGCTACAGATAATATTAGTGGTATGAGTCTTTTCCCTCGGATGGGGAATGTCAAGAGAATGGTGCACATCTTTAAGGTGAGGGAAGTGAGATTTAAATAAGAACTGGTGGACATGGGCACAGTTGCAACATTTAAAAGACATTTGGATAAGTACGTGAATAGGAAAAGTTTGTAGGGATATGGGCCAGGAGCAGGTAGGTCAGACTAGTTTGGGATAATGTTCAGCATGGACCGGTTGGACTAAAGAGTCTGTTTCTGTGCTGTATGACTCTGAGTCTATGATGAATCGAGCTGACTAACAATATGTCCCAAAACTAAATGCAATTTAATACAATCTATGCTTAGGTTGACTCAGGATTGAAGATGACTTCCTCCCATTCCAGTTCAATGGATTTTAATATGGTTAGTGAGTCCAATACGTAATCTGATGATCAGATCACTGGTAGGACGTTTGAAGGATTGGTAGATTGGAATGGGAGGATGGAGGGGTAGGGCATGATTGGTTTTTGAAGTGATGTTTCTTCACTACCCAGGCTTGACCTCAGCACTTCAAAGCCTCTCAAGGTTCCTACTATCTTCCGGAGTGCTAATTCTCTACTTTAGCTGACCATGAAGCAGAGATGCGTGGCAAAATCAGTGAGGATCCTGACGTCTGTAGGGATGCTTTGAAAAATGTTCCTAAAACATTTCCTCGGTCCTTCTGGACTATGCTGCAGCAACAATGTTTAGAACAGATCAATTATTTGGAGCCTGGTGTCAGACATGAGAGTACACTACCCACCAGCAAAACAGGTTTTGTGTACTTAGCCCTTAGATGAAATTAAATGATAACCTGTTTTGAATATGGAAAACCAAGTTAATTTCTGCTGCTCCGAAATACTTTGTCAATCTGCATTGTAGAGATGCATGCTAAGTCACTGAACTAGTAATCCAGACTAAAGCTTTGAGGACCAGGGGTTCCAATCCTATTGTGGCAACCAGAGAATGTGAATTCAACTACAAAATCTGAAATCTTGCGATGGAGTGGTAGTGTCCCTCCCTCTGAGTCAGGAAAGCGGTGTTCAAAGTCCCAGCCACTCCAGAAATAAAATCTCTGAACAGGGTTGATTAGAAAATATCTAGAAATTCCTGAAGAAGGGCTTATGCCCGAAACGTCGATTCTCCTGTTCCTTGGATGCTGCCTGACCTGCTGCGCTTTTCCAGCAACACATTTTCAGCTAGAAAATATCTGTGGAAAGCTAGTTTCAGTAAAGGTGACCACAAAACCACCACCAAATCTTGCATAAACCCATCTGGTTCACTAATGTCCTTCAGGAAAGGAAACTGGTCATCCTTCCCAGGTCTGACCAACATGTGACTCCTGACTCACAGCAATATGGTTCATTCTTATCTACCCTCTGAAATGGTCTAGCTAGCCATTCAGCTCAAAGGCAATGAGGGATGGGCAATAAATGCTGCCCTTGCCAGTGAAGTCCATACTCCAAGAAAGAATAAAGAAATAAATGTTTACTTTAAGTTGCTGTATCATTGATAGCATTTCAGCTTGAAGGCCTGGATTGCTGTGCAATCATTCTGTTAGTTAATAGCTTTTTTTGCTCAGAGAGGGGGGGGGTTAAGGAATACTGGAAATATCTTGAGCTAACTACAGGAAATACAATAGGAGAAGTGGTTACATGCTATCCTGCCATTCCCTTAGCCCAAGCGCCTAATAAATTTTGACTTTGTGTTGGTCCCTGTTCTAACAAGCTTTTAGCTCACAACAAAATAAAACACAACACTACGTTTTTTTAAAAGCATTACGCGAGACAACAAAAAAAAACTTGTGTATTCCGAGAAAAGGAGAATCTTTCCGTTTCCCCTTCCCATCCCAAGATTAATCACCCACGCTTTTCTTCAAATCACAAAACAAAAAGTCAAATTTTGGGACAAATCATTAACACTAGTTAGTCTGGATTTGTACGTCAATCTCCAAGAAATTATGACAAATACTGAAAATCAGGAATTGAAGTAGAAAATGCAGGTAATACACAGCAGAATAGCCAACGCTTGACTAAACAAACTAGATTAGCACTCAATGTGAGACTTGCTTAGTTTTAACCAACTCTACATTTTAAAGATGCCAGATTTTGACTTCATTTCCTGAAACAATCCCATCATGGAGACTCGATTACTTAGTTTGGGTGAGAATTTAACTCATTCTGAACAGCTCCTTATCTCTAGGGATATAACATTCAGGCAAACATTGGAAAATTGTACATTATGAAAGGACACAGATTTAAGAGGGTCAGCAGAAGTATCAGGGCAACCGGCGAAGATTTGTTTTTGAAACTCAGCAAGTTTATGACTTGAATCGGGCTGCCTTGAAAAAGCAATGGAAACAATTGATAATTACTTTCAAAATGGAATTCAGAAAGGGAACATTTTAAACGACTTGGAGAAAAGAGCATGGGAGTGGAACTGCTGAATAACTCCTTCAATGAGCCAACAATATTACAATGGACTGAGTGGCCTCCTCTTGTGCTAGAATTCTAAACACCTTAAGATTACACTGCTCTCAGAGGTCAACCGATGATTCTGGGTTAAGCTACCATTTCTCTTAACTGTGCTTCAGAACTACTTTCTATCCAAACCGTAATGAGTTAAATTACCATGTGCCGCTACTATGGAGATCTTTCATCTGTATTGGGCACTGCTATTTATTTCTCAGATTCATATTACCAGCCAATCAAAAGGTCTTCAATCGCAAACACCGGTTTTGTATTCTGTGCCCAAGTTTGGTTTCTGTTTAGGCCACGTGTTCGTGACAGTTGAATGTGGACAAATACATTTTGTGTTCAAGAACTGGAAACAATCAGACATTAAGTACCAGTGCAAGTCTGAGAAAATAAATTGCATATGTTTAAAGCAAAGCTTGACGAATTGCATTCAACACCAAATCAAATGTCGAAACATGCTTTCTAAAACAAACTAAATAGGTGCAAACTTTGAGTGCAGCAGTTTGCTTCCTTCAGCTATTTATTGTGACTTCTAACATAGGATTACCCTTCACCAGATCATAACCACAGCTCTAATTTTCTGTTGTCATTCACGCTACTTCCAGACCCATTTTTTGTTTACTTGCTTTTTTTCACCCTCGTTTAGCCTTGCACCATCACTGCTTTTTTTAAAAGAAAGTTACATCGTGTTAACCTTCCTTTTATCACAGACCTACCCTACTGTCCTCCCAAAACCACTCCATTTGCCCATCTCAGAACCTGTGTAAAAGCTATTAATATTTTGTAAACAACATCACCTCTGTCAAAAATGATGGACACATTTGATTGTCTCCTGAAGATCTCTCCAAGATCTGCCAGGATTATTCAACACCTTGAATCAGGTTAACTCATGTCTAACCAATGGGATGTTAGTCTTTACTACAAAGGCACTAGATTATAAGAGGATGCAGTTAGAGATTCTTACTGTGACCATACCTGGAGAGCAGTGTGTAGCTTTGGTTTCTCAATAAATAGCTGAAAATGTGTTGCTGGAAAAGCGCAGCAGGTCAGGCAGCATCCAAGGAGCAGGAGAATCGACATTTCGGGCATGAGCCCTTCTTCAGGAATCATGCTCATGCCCGAAACGTCGATTCTCCTGCTCCTTGGATGCTGCCTGACCTGCTGCACTTTTCCAGCAACACATTTTCAGCTCTGATCTCCAGCATCTGCAGCCCTCACTTTCTCCTTTCTCAATAAATATTATACTTACCTTCAGGACAAGTGCAAAGATTCACGAGATTGTCTCCTGGGATGAGAACATTGTCTATGAATAGAAACCGAGTAGATTGGACTGATGTGAATCTTTGGTGCTACAGGGATTCAAGGAATATTGGGAGTGAGCAGGAAATTTGAGCTAAAGCCCAGGATCAACCATGAACATAGTGAATGGCACAGTAGGCTCCAGAAAAAAAAAACTTTAAAATTATTAAAAATTCTAATTATTGTGTTGTTGAGATATACCCTTGAGAATTTTAAGAATGAGAAGTTCTTGCTAAAATATAAAAGCAGAGACTCCCCAGGGGGAGGGGTGAGGTCCCACCTAATGAGGACAGCAGGCCAACCAGAGACTGGCAGCTCCTTTGCTTAGCAGCGCCACTGGAAAGGTGGTGGTTGCTGCTGGAACAACAGGAATGAGGATGTTTCAATTGAGCACAGAGTCTCTTTAACTTGGGGGAGTGGGGCAGAGAATAGAGGAGGTAGTGGAGCTTGTGTACACCAACATACTGCCTTATTCGAACCCCTTCCTGTCTTCAAATATCTCACAAGAGAGATGGAGATTTCTGGTCATTGTCTCAGAAATAGGGGCCAACCATTCAGGACAGGAAGTAAGGAGAGATTTCTTCAGACGGATGGGGAGTTTTACAAATTCTCCATCGCAGAGGGATATGGATTGATTCATAGTCGCTGAATCATAAAATGGTTACAGTATAGAATGAGACCATCAAGTCAGTCCATCGTGATAATGCTGGCTCTCTGCAAGAGTAATTAATCTTTTATATTCAAGTCAGAAATTTATTAATATTTAGGCACCTCCAGGGGTAGTGACGGAAGATATCATTGAGGTAATAATTAGTCATGATCTTACTGAATGCTGCAGCAGACTCAAGACAATAAAGTTGAGAATAAGTTCAGATCCTTTGTCTTAGGTTATACAATACAAAACAGCACAGGAAAAGGCCCTTCGACCCACCAAGCCCACATTAATTCCTAATCATTATTTAGGTCCACTACTTATTGCCCATACATAGTTTCTATCCCTTTATTTGTCTCCCATTCACGTGTCTATTAAAGTATGCCTTAAACGTTGCCAATGTGGCTGCTCCACCACCTCCTCTAGCAGTACTTTCCAGGCATCCACTGTGAAACATTTTCCCTGCACTTTTCCCCTAAACTTTCCCCTTTGCACTTTGAATCGGTGTCCTCTTGACCTTTCCATGCTGGAAGAAAGCCTCTGACTATCTACCCTATCCATGCCTCTCATAACTTTGGAGACCTCTATCAGGTCACCTCTCAGTCTCCATCTTTCCAGTGAAAACAACCCGAGTTTATCCAATATCTCCTCATAATTAAAACTCTCCAGACCAGGCAACATCCTGCTAAACCTTCCCTGCACCCTCTCCGAAGCATCCACATCTTTCAGAGGGTGTGGCAACCAGAACTGCATCCAATATTCCAAATGTTTTATACAGCTGTAACATAATTTGCCAGCTTTTATATTCGATGTCCTGGCTGATGAAGGCAAGCGTGTTGTATGCCTTCTTGGCCACCCTAGCCACCTGTGTTGCCATGTTCAGGAGTCTGTGGACTGGTACACCCAGATCCCTCTCTATGCCAATGCTCCCAAGGGTTCTGCCATTTATTTTATAATTTGTACCTGATTTTGATCTCCCAAAATGCATCACCTCCCATTTGTCCCGATTAAACTCCAGCTGCTACTTCTCTGCCCAAATCTGCAATCTATCTATATATTCCACTGCAGCCTTTGACAATCCTCCTCACTATTTGCAACACTGCCAACTTCATTGCGTTGACTTACTCAACAGTAGTCACACATCTTTCCCTAACCTCAACATTCCTCACTACCCTCTCTTTGGTGAATATCGATGTAAAGTATTCATTAAGGATCCCAACCATTTCCTCTGACTTCAGACGTAACATCCCTCCCTTTATCCTTGTGTGAGGCTACCCTTTCCCTAGCTACCCTCTTGCTCCTAATATATGTACAAAATGCCTGGGAAATCTCCATAACCCTGCTAAGCCAAGGACACTTCATAGCCCTTTTTACCCCTCCTAACACGCCAGGAGCTCCTTCCTAATCTCTTTATATTCTTCAATGACTTCATCTGTTTTTAATACTGATTAGGAATGCTTTTTTTTGGCTAAGCTGAATTTCCCCTGTCATCCAAGGTTCCAGAGGACTTTCAAAGGTTCTTAAAAAGACTCCAATGTGTCGGATGTGGATTTGCCTTCAAACAGCCAGTCCCAATCCACATTTTTCAATTCTTGCCTAATTCGGTTGGTGTATGCCTTCCCTCAATTCCCTTCATCCGGGGTCCACTCTTGTCCTTATCCATAAACATCTGAAAACTTACAGTATTATGGTCACTATTTCCAAAATGCTTCCCCACTGAAACATTGGTCACCTGGCTGAGTTCATTTCCCAGTTCCAGGTCCAGTATGGCCCTCCCCTTTGTTGCATTGTCGTTATACCCTTTCTAAAAACTCTCATGGACACACCTAACAAACTGTTCCCCATCCAAACCCCAGCACTATGGGAGTTCCAGTCAATTTGGGGGGGGGGGGGGGGGGGGAGTTAAACTCACCCAGCACACAAAAACCCTGTTATTTTTACATCTTTCCAGAATCTGACTACATATCTCTTTATCTATCTCCCACTGGCAGCTGGAAGGTCTGTAGTCCAACAATCTTGGATCCGACTGTAGTTTGGGTCACCATAGTCAAAATACAGCAGTTGCTCCTATCGATGAGTAACATGGATCACCTTCTAACTTTGGAAATGCCTTCTTATTTATCACATCTCACTATATTGTCTCATAGCAGCGATTATTTTGAACATCTTTAATAGGATTATAACAAAGTATCTCAAAATCCTGGTGAGACATTAATGTGATTTTAAGTATTCCCACCTGAATCACTGATTGGTATATGGCATCTCACAATAAACTTCAAATGCTACAGAATTCTGATGCTAAATGTAGAGCTAATCAAACTGCTCAGTAAATCCACTCATTAAATTATGCATTTGCATAAATTTGTACTAATCAATCTCTGCAATAATAAGCAGAAATAATTTAACAACTAGATCATGCATATAAAACATACAATTTTTAAATTTGTGCAATGATTGAAATTGAGTCTATTTGGTAAAAAAAACTGCTCATGCACACGAACCCTTGAGGAATCCTAAATGCACCCGTTATATGCCATGTACAAAAACACAATTAGCCATGATGTCAGGGAGCACTTCCCCAGATTTATGGAAATCTGAACACCCTTCCCCTCTCTCAAAATATTTTTGAGGCTGTGGTTGGGGTGGGGGGGAAGTGGAGAAGTCAACCGAAATGTTACAACGATGATTGAGGGATTGGGTATTAAAGGTTACAAAACAATATGGAATGCAGAGTCATCAGATCAATCATGATCTTATTGAATGGCACAGCAGACTCCATGGGACTGAGTAGCCTTTTGCTGCTCCTAATTTTCATGTTCCTGTAAAAGGGTGGGTAAAGAACATTAAAACAGAGATCAGCCATCATTTAGCTCAATGGAGGGATAAACAAGGCAATCTGATTCGCCTGTTCTGAAGGGTCACTGAACCCTAAAGTTTTGATTCTACTTTCTCTCGAGAGATACTGCCAGACCAAAAACAGCAATTTCTGTTTTTGTCTCAGATTTCCAGCATCTGAATTTTTTTTAAAAATCTAATCGGCCTTTTCCTGTTCCCATTCTATGTTCTAATCTATGACTATTCCAATGCTCCCCTGGGTGGTCTCTAACCTTCCATTGTGCTTAAATGTGAGCTTATCAAAAACTCTGCTGTCCATTTCCTGCTCACACCAAGTCCATTCAGCCTTCACCTCTGTGCTTGCTGCCCTAGGTTAGCAATCAGTCCAGCAACGACTTACTACTGAAATTCCCCATCCATCTTCACGATGCTCCTTAAAACCAATTTCAAGCAAGCTTCACAGCAGAAATGAGTTCAAGGGTACAGGAAAAAGTCTAGCAGGATACTCATTGAGATACCCTGCTCCGGCATGGTTCAGTCCCAATTGATCAGCAAGCACCAATCAATCCACTTTATGTAAAGGAGTCCTTGAACAATAGAAAACAACCTTGCTTTCTATATCAGCTATGGCTCAGTGGGCATAGCACTCTCACCGGAGAGTCAGCATTTTGAGTTAGATATCCACTCCAGGACCTGAGCACAAAAACGAAGACTGGCACTTTGATGTGGTATTGAGGGACAGCTACTTTGTCTGAGGTACAGTTTCATATGAGACACAGTTGAGGCTTGTGCTTTAAGTCAATACTGCTACCTATACAGAGAAAATACTAATTTGGAGCAGTTCCAACTGTGGGTGTCTGCACATACATTGTCCAAGAGGCTGCTTGCTCCTTATCGCTAAGTAAAGCTCTTGCAATGTTCTGAAAATAAAGGAATGTTACATCAGTCATCATGGGTTATCAAATATAGCTCTCTGGTGTAATGTCTATGATCTCCCTCTTTTCATATGCTCATTTTAGATTGGTGCCTTATCTCTCAGTGACGGGCAAAATCATGTGACCAGTTACATCATAATGTCCATGAAACTCACTATATCTCACTGCTTGCCCTTTCAGATGAATGTAAAAGATCATATGGCAGTCTTTCAAAGAAGCATAGGGGATGTTAACCCAATTCTGATCCCCAAGTCATATCATGCAAATGGATTATCCCATTGCCCTTTGTAGGAGCTAGCTGCATGTAATTCGGCTGTGTTGCTACATTCGTACAACCTAGATGGCCTCCTTCTTCAAGGACTGCAATTTCCCCCCCGACGTGGTCGACGATGCCCTCCACCACATCTCTTCCACTTCCCGCTCCTCCGCCCTTGAGCCCTGCCCCTCCAACCGCCACCAGGACAGAACCCCACTGGTCCTCACTAACACCCCACCAATCTCCATATACAGCGTATCATCCGCCGTCATTTCCGCCACCTCCAAACGGACCCCACCACCAAGGATATATTTCCCTCCCCTCCCCTATCAGCATTCCGTAAAGACCACTCCATCCGTGACTCCCTCGTCAGATCCACACCCCCCACCAACCCAACCTCCACCCGCGGCACCTTCCCCTGCAACCGCAGGAGGTGCAAGACTTGCGCCCACACCTCCCCCCTCACCTCCCTCCAAGGCCCCAAAGGAAACTTCCATATCCGCCACAAATTCACCTGCACCTCCACACACATCATCTATTGCACCGTCTGCACCCGATGTGGCCTCCTCTATATTGGGGAGACAGGACGGCTACTTGCGGAGCGTTTCAGAGAACACCTCTGGGACACCCGGACCAACCAACCCAACCACCCTGAAGCTCAACATCACCCTCACCTTGACCTCTTTCCACCTATCGCATTTCCGACGCCCCTCCCCCAAGTCCCTCCTCCCTACCTTTTATCTTAGCCTGCTGGACACACTTTCCTCATTCCTGAAGAAGGGCTTCTGCCCGAAACGTCGATTCTCCTGTTCCTTGGATGCTGCCTGACCTGCTGCGCTTTTTCAGCAACACATTTTCAGCTCTTGCTACATTACAATACTGACAATACTTCAAATATTTTATTCACTAGAAATAACCTTTGAGATATCCTGTGATGATGCAAGTGTTCTTATTCATGTTATAAAGATATCCAGAAATGCATCATAAATTCTCTTCCACATCAACTATCCAATAATAAGTCCAAAGCGAATCACTGTCTAACTGATTAACTGCATAAACTCAAATTGTTGTAAATTTTGTTCTCCAGTAATCTCTTCATAAATTACAGTTTAATCATAAAATAGTGTGTTCCTCTAATAGCTAACTTCTAACAGTGGCCAAAGTATAATGTCCTCATTAATATTATCAGCAGCCATCAGGGTTTTTTTTAGATTACTTACAGTGTGGAAAGAGGCACTTCGGCCCAACAAGTCCACGCCGACCCGCCGAAGCGCAACCCACCCATACCCCTATATTTACCTCTTTAACCTAACACTACGGGCAATTTAGCATGGCCAATTCACCTGCCCCGCACATCTTTTGACTGTGGGAGGAAACCGGAGCACCCGGAGGAAACCCACGCAGACACGGGGAGAATGTGCAAACTCCATACAGTCAGTCGCCTGAGTCGGGAATTGAACCCGGGTCTCTGGCGCTGTGAGGCAGCAGTGCTAACCGTGTGCCACCGTGCCACCCACTATCAACTACTGTGTCATTATCAACTACTGTATATACATCTCACACAACGGAATCATTGAATTCCTACAGTGTGGAAGCAGGCCATTCGGCCCATTGGGTCCACACCGGCAGTCCAAACAACATCCCACCCAGACTCCCCCTACCCCCGTAACCCTGCATTTTCCATGGCTGCACATCCCTAGACAGGAGGGGAAATGCAGTATGGCCAATCCACCTAACCTGCACATCTTTGGATTGTGGGAGGCAACTGGAGCACCCAGAGGAAACCCACACAAACACAGAAAATGTGCAAACTCCACAGACAGTCGTCTGATGCTGGAATTGAACCCGGGTCCCGTGAGGCTGCAGTGTTAACCACTGAGCTACATCCTATCAATCAACTGACCCCAAGTAAATGTTTGCAAATCATCACAAATGACTCACTTAATTGCAATCAACACAAGTTAGAATTATACAAGATTGAAACTGGTGCTCAGCGTGTCAGGGAACGTACCGGGTGACCTAATCGCAACAGGTTTTCCCGGGGGCTGTCATTTTTCAGTTGGAACGCAAACAGGTAAACTTTGCCACACTGTCAAACATTCATCAGATACCAACCTCAACCTCAAGACATGTTTACAATGGTCATTAAACCGTAACTTAATAAGAAAAGCTGTACCAAAGATAAACTATTGCAATGCAGAGAATGGCATTCCTTCAAAAACTGTGACTTCAGTGCAAGAGGATCTCTGTGACCATAAGAAATATTCCAACTTTCAGGCTAGGATTCAAAAGGTAAGCTTTCAAAATATTTCATACAGCCACTAGAGATTTAAAAATAAAAGGGAATCTAATATTTGTTAAGATACTGAAACATTACATTTGTGTTGTTCACTGACATTCACTATCCAATAGGCAATCTCTCTCTCTCATATTCAGCATTGAGTCCCTTTCCAACACAACCACGCTCATTATAAAGTCTCTCTTTCCTTCTATCACTCTTCTCAAAGGCACTAGCTCCTCTCACACTGTGCCTTCTTAGACAGTCTCAGTTCTCAGCCCTAAGAATTTATACAAGTATTTGAAGATGACAGAGCAAGTTGAGAATGTTGCCTGGAAGAATTTGATAGAGATGTTCAAAATTATGAAGAACTTTGACTGAGTAAACAAGGAAACACTGTTTCCAGAGACAGAGGGGTCAGTAACTCAAGGACACAGATGTAAGGTGCTTGATGAAACAAGAAATATTGAAAAGGAAACAATGAAGTTGCGTAGGGAATTATAATACTATGATTTGGAATTTGCCAGGAAGGCTGGTGGGAAAACAAATTAATGGTAACTTTCCAAATGATGTATGGACAATTGCTCATAAAAAATTTTTTATCGGGGTTATGGAAAAGATCAGTGACTTGGTGCTGATTGAACAATTTGGTCTGGCGAATAGAGATATAGGAGGGGATTAATGGCCTCTTATTGTTCCATCAATTCACCCAAGTGGCCATGGGCACATATGACCTTTGCAGTGAATTTAGGCAAGCTTTTAAAATTATGGAGGTACATCAGTCCAACCCTCTCATGATGTCCAATGGCACACATTTCTAGCAGAGTTTGCTGGATGACAATCAGAAGTGGGAATCCCAGATATTTATCCTTTACCCTATTCTGGAGAAGTCAGTGTAATCCACTGCCAAGAGAATCTAATTCAACACACGTCAGGGATCAAACTGGAATTTTCTCAACAAGACAGCAACATGTCTTCATTGCGTTATGCACAGTAAATGGATCACTGCCCTCCTCAAATGTTTCTTTCTTTGATCCTTTCAAATACTGTCCAACAAACTCTCTTCCCAATTAGAGTGGTGCTGGAAAAGCACAGCAATTCAGGCAGCATCTGAGGAGCAGTAAAATCGACATTTCGGGCAAAAGCCCTTCATCAGGAATACCTGATGAAGGGCTTTTGCCCGAAATGTCGATTTTACTGCTCCTCAGATGCTGCCTGAATTGCTGTGCTTTTCCAGGACCACTCTAATCTGGACTCTGGTTTCCAGCACCTGCAGTCATTGTTTTTACCAACAAACCCTCTTGCTGAGGTGACACCTCACCTCATGTGCTGTGCACAAATTTAGTCTGCTTACCCAACGATGGCTATCATTGTCTCGAAGGTGATGCTGTGAAGATTCACTGGATTAATTCCTGGGATTGATGAGAGACTGAGTAGATTAGGCACAGTCTCAGAAGAAGGAGATTGTTTAAGATTGAGATGGTGAGAGATTTATTCAGTCAGAGGCAACATAAGTCAGGTGACCAAATGTCACTGAAAGTGGCATGTTAAAAGGCAGAGAATGTGTTAAAGGAAGGTAACAGAGGAGTTTAGGGCCCTGGCAGCTGAAGGCATAGGGATTAATGGTGAAGCACAGGAAATTAGGAAGACCATGAGTGGGAAGTTAGACCACACTTACAGCAGTGTCTGCAGTTTTAGCCTTGTCTCAGGAAAAATAATATTACCATTGAAGGAGAGCAATGAAGATTCACCAGACTTACTCCCAGGATAGTGGGACAGTCCTACAAAGAGAGATTAGGAAATTTGGATTTGTGTTCTTCAGAGTTTTGAAGAATGAGAGGTGCAGTCATTGAAACTTACAAAATATTTAAAAGGAATAAACAGGTTGGATGCAGGTAAGATGACTCCCCCGTTAGGGGAGCCTGGAAACAGGGGCCACCATTTAAAAATAGAGGGGATGCCACTTGGATCAAAGATGAGGAGCTTTTATTTTTACTTAGAGATTTGAATATCTTTGCAATTCTTTATCATAGAGGATGGTGGAAACTCAGTCTTTAAGCATATTTAAGATGATAGATTTCCGATTACCGACAGTTATAGGGATAGGGGGATGGGGGAGCAATGAAGTGTTTGATTAGCTATGATCATATTGAGTAATTGGGAAGGTTCGTTGGACGTAATGAGCTATTCTTCTTCCTACATCACAAGACCGAGACTGACAATTCCAATGCAGTACCAAGAGACGGCTGGGGTGTCAGAGATGGCAGCATTCAGATCAATGTCAAACCAATGCCCTGCCTGCTCTCCAAGGTGGACATAAAAGATTTAACTATTGCAACAACAACAGGCAATTTTTCTCTGGTATTGCAGCAAATATTGATCCCTCAAACAGTGTTACTAAAATGCAGATTATCAGGTCATTATCAGATAGCTGTTAGTGGGAGTACACTGTTTGCAAATTGGATGCAGTGTGCAAATTGGCTACAGTGCTTCCTACACTGTGATCATGACTATATTTCAAGAAGATTTGGTTGGCTGTAAAGTGTTTTTTTTTTTCTCTATTGATGTTATATGCAACAATGAGTTGACATTGTTAGTTTGCAAACTTATTCAACTCAGTGAAAGACACTCTTTGGTCTGTCCGAAAATACTTGGTCTTCCACAGCAAGGAGTTCATCTCGACCAAGTGTTGCAGCCTGGCACATTCCAACATCCAGGAAAACTTGCTGAGGGACATACTAAAGCTTGGGGCAGCTGCCGCCAAGATGTAGTAAGGAAAGACGCATCATCTAAAGTCTTTCTGCCGAAGTTAAATGGGGAACCGTTCAGTTATTGGACCGTCCCAGTGCCTCTATATATTTAGTCTTGTACCAGTAAGAAATGCCTTCAGTTTGTTTGTTTTCCATACAAAAAGACTGTACAGGATCAAACTGCTCTAATGGCTATGTATGTGTGTACAGATTTTTATGAATAAAGAAACTTTCAAAATAAGAAAAATGCCAAGCCATCTCAGGTCCAAAAGATGTTGAATGAAATATGAACAACAGGCTACAGTTAAAAGGTATTTTCTCGGAAGCATATAAAAGGGAAGTTGCCATTGTCCTACCGGACCACAGGGCTGCTCTCTCGGTAGACAGAGATAACTAATGGGGAATTTAACTAGAGGGTCACCACACCTCAGACAAGGGGAGATGCTGAGAAGGTGAGTACTTTATGCTGGAAAACGGGACTACATTAGGTTGGGTTATCTGGTTGGCATGGACAAGTTAGACTGAAGGGTCTGTTTCCGTGCTGTACGTCTCTACATAAGCTCAGCTGATGTGTTAAGCATATATTAACAAAAAAATAAATTAATTCTTTAAGGAAGAAACTGATAGAGGTGCTGCTTTTTCATGCATCATTTTTGGAAGAAAATTACTTTGCAAGTACAACGAATGTTCAGCACAAATGCATAATTTCTTTGGGTAATCAAAGGGTCGAATAGGACATAGTGCCAATGTACGAGCACAGTAAGTGGATGAGCGAGAGAGAGGTCAGAAAGAAACCTGCAGCTTGGCATTTAGGATTTCTCATCTGTCGACAATCATTTTTGGGCAAGTTCAACAATTCAAAGATCTGCTTCAAAGCAGCAAGGTCAAAAAGAAGCTGATCCTCGAATAATATGCCTGCAACCTTCACTCAGCTGCAAATGACCCATGTTCACAGAGGCCAGCTGCCTTTGTTATTAAGATGAAATGATATTCATGTAATCAGATACATAGGTCCATATGCCACAGAAAGAGCTGGCAAGCCACAATTACACACTTGCTCACGCTGCTACTGTTGAAGCTTATTTGCATTAGCAATGGCTTGTAGAATTTTGGCATGAAAATGATTGCAATTTTAGAAATGTAGAAGTGGTGGCCTTCACTCTCCAAAAGACCCTTTAAAAGATTTTGTGTTGCATAATCCTTAGAACCTGGTGGTAGCTAAGATATGACCCATCAAACTGTCCCCATTACCACCAACCCCTTCCCTTCCCCCCCATCCAGAGCACTATGCTCATCTCAAGAAAGAATAAAAGGAAAAAACAAATTAAGAGATGCTACAACAAAATGATGAAATCAATAGGATTACAAAGATGTAAAGTAACAAAGATTGTATTTATACTGGGCCTTTCACAATCTTGATTCACCTCACAGAAGTTGAGATGTTGTAAGAAATGTGCTGAAAATGTGTTGCTGGAAAAGCACAGCAGGTCAGGCAGCATCCAAGGAACAGGAGAAGCGACGTTTCGGGCATAAGCCCTTCTTCAGGAATTCACCACTTTCTGCCAGTTCATTCCATACATGAGCCACTCAGTGTAAAAAAAGTTATCCCTCATATCCTTTTTGAATCTTTCTCCTCTCACCTTAATTCCTGAAGAAGGACTTATGCCCGAAACGTCGATTCTCCTGTTCCTTGGATGCTGCCTGACCTGCTGTGCTTTTCCAGCAACACGTTTTCAGCTCTGATCTCCAGCATCTGCAGTCCTCACTTTCTCCTCTAAGAAATGTGCTGGCCAATTTTGCATTTTCTAGAAGTTTGCTGTGCAATGTGACAATGATCAGATAAAGAAAGGATAAATATTATCCTGGAAACTGGGAAGAACACCCCTGTATCCTCCTTTTCAAAAAAGTGTTCAGGCAATCTTTTCATCTGCCCTAGGAAGCAGGAGAGATTCTATTGAGAAGCACAGCTCTCCCATGTCGCAGTCAATATTCATCCTCAAGCAACAGGTAACAGAGTGTCTAATCATCATCATATTGCTGTTTGTAGAATCTTGGTATGTACATGTCAGCAGCAGAAACTGCACTTCTAAAAGTTATTTCATCAATTCTTAGACATTATCCATTCTTATTTGAGTCCTGCAAGAAATTAAAGCAATGTCAAGCCAGCTTAACAACCAAAAATATCTTGCAGAATCAAGATGATGCTGTTGATTTCTTTGATTTTATGAATTTCAAAGTATAATTTCCCTCATACATTCATTCCAAATTTAACTGCACTCAGTAGGATTACTTTCAGCAGATCTACAGCAACATGAAGCATACACTGTCATAGAGTCATAAAGCATGGAAACAGTCCTTTCAGTCCCACCAGCCCATGGCAACCATGTTCCCAATCTAAACTAGTCCCAGCTATCTGTGCTTGGCCCAAATCCCTTCAAACCTTTCCTATTCATGAACTTATCCAAATGTGTCCTAAACACTAACTATGCATTGCATCCACCACTTTCTCTGCCAGTTCATTCCATACATGAGCCACTCAGTGTAAAAAAAGTTATCCCTCATATCCTTTTTGAATCTTTCTCCTCTCACCTTAAAAATATGCCCCCTAGTTTTGAACACCCCCTACCTAGGGAAAAGAACTTTGCCATTCACCTTATCTATGCTCCTCAGTTGGCTGGTAGGGTTACAGATAATAAAGGTGTATTAAAGTTAACTCTGCACACTCCAAGATTGCTCCTCTCCCTTTTCATTTGCATAAAAGCAACACTGGATCAGGAGGGTGGTCATTCAGCCCTTCAAGTCTGCAGCGTCTTTCAGTTGATCTGCACCTCAACTCCCATAGATCTAACTTAATTCCATATTCCTTAATATCTTTTTATAAAGTCTTAACTACCTCTCTTTGAAAGCTTTCCAATGGACCTTGCTCTGAGGGGAGGTAGGCAACAGGGGTGTGGGAAAAGTTGTAGGAGTCCAAGATGTGAAACTGTCTGGTCAAATAAACAAATTAGCATTTCCAGAGGGTTGGAAAAGTAAAAACAAATGTATTCTCGCACTCCCTTCAAGAGGATATGTTAAAGTCCATCAATTATCGAGAGACATTGTTTCTATTCAGTGTTTTAGTTGTCATGGTAACTATTATTTTATGATTCAACGTAAATGCATCATTTCAATGTTAGGCTAATAAACATATCTTATCTAAATAAAGACTAATCACTCGAGTAACAAGGTAACTGGAATTGCTGCACACTCCAAAGTGCTGGGAAGCTCAGCGGACAAATATAGAGTCGTAAAGATGTACAGCACGGAAACAGACCCTTTGGTCCAACCCGTCCATGCCAACCAGATATCCCAACCCAATCTAGTCCCACCTGCCAGCACCCGGCCCATATCCCTCCAAACCCTACTTCCTCTTAACTAGCCGAACAAAGGTAGAGATGCTTATTTGAGATTACCTGGATGTTTCTGTATTACATATGATAATTCAAAGGTCACCTCATGCACTCAAAACAAACAGAATTAACGAACAGTGCAACTGCTCAACTTGGTTCCATAGCAGATGGAAACCATCATTCAGGAGAAAGTAGAATAAACCAAGCATTAAATCAAAACCTGCGCAACAGGCTAGTATTTAAAACTTGAGTATCTCAAATTACCATTGTCAGATCATTTTCCAAATTCTTTTCATTTATCAGAAAACTGTAATGAGTCTCAGCTCAGATCTTGTGAAGGACTGGTGAGAATAGGTGGCCTCCTCTGTGTTTATTGGGAACTACTTAGAGACACATCGTTCAGAAATGCAGAACATCACTCAGGAGGCAAAAGGCCCTGCTCAAAATCTACCTCTTAACTACCAAGCAAATTTTCCTTTGTTGGGAAAAACAAGAACCTATTGTTTGCCTAATTTGTCTATTTAGTTATTCACATAGATGCATATATCTCCTGAGCATTTGTATAGCTGCTTTTACCACCTCAGAATGTCTAAATGTTGATGTGAAGTACTTTTGAAATGTGTTCACTTCTGCACCCCAGAATGGCTGCAATATGTGCACAACAAGTACCAAAAGGATAGTAATGTGAGAATACCTAATCCATCTGATGCTTTAAATTGTGTGAGTTGAGGGATAAATATTGACCAGGTCCCTGGGAAAAACTTCCATGTTCTTCCTCAATTTAAGTGCCCTGGGATTGTTAACGATTATCCCTGAGAGGACAATCAAGACCTTAATTTGAAACCTCACCTCAATAGTGCAGCACTCCCCTACACTGCTGCATTAGAAGAGAGAGGATTCTGGGTAATCCAAGATGGAGGATGGGAAACATTTCTGGTCGAAACAGCTGCTCCTTTTTTGAGGTATTTTAGGTGCTGGAGGTGAGTTCCTTGAATTGCAGGAGCAGCAATTACTGTTTCATATGCTATTGCATTGTTTTGGAACTTTGGAAAAAAAAAGTCAAAACAGCAGGAGTTTTAAAAGGGAGAAGAACAGACAAAGGAAGCACATGGTGAGGTCATTGCAGGAGAGAGAACTGCACAGTTACTGCCTTTGAAGTTTGAATTCTTGTATCACTGGACATCAGAGTGCATCTGGGAAAATTATCAAACAGTGAAATTCACAAATGATCTCGGAGGAACTGTTTTTGGAGATATGTCTCTTGATTAAACTTAAAATATAAGGCATTACTATTAATTTAACCTGGGGCAGTGTTTGTAGAGGAATAGGACAGTGTTATTTTCTGGTTCTGTAGATTGTGAAGGAGCAAAAATGGCCTTTGCAGTGATATGTACTTCTTGTCAGATGTGGGAGTTTAAAGAGAGTTTAAGGGTTACTGCGGATTATATCTGCCATAAATGCTGTTGAATGCGAATCTTATCAGATCGAATGGATCGGTTGGGGAGACAGATAGAAG
>NC_057711.1:114579178-114580563 GCF_004010195.1 Chiloscyllium plagiosum | reverse complement strand
TATGTGGACGTACCTACTAGAGAAGGTGCAAAACTTGACCTACTCTTGGGAAATAAGGCAGGGCAGGTGACTGAGGTGTCAGTGGGGAAGCACTTTGGGACCAGCGACCATAATTCTATTAGATTTAAAATAATGATGGAAAAGGATCGACCAGATCTAAAAATTGAAGTTCTAAATTGGAGAAAGGACAATTTTGACGGTATTAGGTAAGAACTTTCAAAAGCTGACTGGGGGCAGATATTCGCACGTAAAAGGTACGGCTGGAAAATGGGAAGCCTTCAGAAATGAGAATGAGAATCCAGAAAAAGTATATTCCTGTCAGGGTGAAAGGGAAGGCTGGTAGGTATAGGGAGTGCTGGATGACTAAAAAAATTGAGGGTTTGGTTAAGATAAAAAAGGAAGCATATGTCAGGTGTAGACAGGGGAGATAGTTTGAATCCTTAGAGTGTAAAGGAAGTAGGAGTATATTTAAGAGGGAAATCAGGAGGCCTTTGTGTGGAACCGCAGAAAATGGGGGAGATACTAAATGAGTATTTTGCATCAGTATTTACTGTGGCAAAGGATATGGAAGATATAGAATCTAGGGAAATAGATGGTGACATCTTGAAACATGTCCATATTACAGAGGAGGAAGTGCTGGATGTCTTGAAACGCATAAAAATGAATAAATCCCAGGACGTGATCGGGTGTAGCCTAGAAGTCTATGGGAAGCTAGAGAAGTGATTGCTGGGCCTCTTGCTGAGATATTTGTATCATCAATAGTCACAGGTGAGGTGCCAGAAGACTAGAGTTGGCTAACGTGGTGCCACTGTTTAAGAAGGGTGGTAAGGACAAGCCAGGGAACTATAGACCAGTGTGCCTGATGTCAGTGGTGGGCAAGTTTTTGGATGGAATCCTGAGGGACAGGATGTACATGTATTTGGAAAGGCAAGGACTGATTAGGAATAGTCAACATGGTTTTGTGCATGGGAAATCATGTCTCTCAAACTTGATTGAGTTTTTTTTAAGAAGTAACAAAGAGGATTGATGAGGGCAGAGCGGTAGATGTGATCTATATGGACTTCAGTAAAGCGTTTGACAAGGTTCCCCATGGGAGACTGATTCGCAAGGTTAGATCTCATGGAATACAGGGAGAACTAGCCAATTAGATACAGAACTGGCTCAAAGGTAGAAGACAGAGTGGTGGTGGAGGGTTGTTTTTCAGACTGGAGGCCTGTGACCAGTGGAGTGCCACAAGGATTGGTGCTGGGTCCTATACTTTTTGTCATTTACATAAATGATTTGGATGCGAGCATAAGAGGTACAGTTATTAAGTTTACAGATGACACCAAAATTGGAGGTGTAGTGGACAGCGAAGAGGGTTACCTCAGATTACAACAGGATCT
>NC_057711.1:114521217-114579168 GCF_004010195.1 Chiloscyllium plagiosum | reverse complement strand
TCAGAGTATTGAGTACAGGAGTTGGGAGGTCATGTTGCAGCTGTAGAGGACATTGGTTAGGCCACTGTTGGAATATTGCATGCAATTCTGGTCTCCTTCCTATCAGAAAGATGTTGTGAAACTTGAAAGGGTTCAGAAAAGATTTACAAGGATGTTGCCAGGATTGGAGGATCTGAGCTACAGGGAGAGGCTGAACAGGCTGGGGCTGTTTTCCCTGGAGTGTCAGAGGCTGAGGGGTGACCATATAAAGGTTTACAAAATTGAGGGGCATGGATAGGGTAAATAGACAAAGTCTTTTCCCTGGGGTCGGGGAGTTCAGAACTAGAGGGCATAGGTTTAGGGTGAAAGGGGAAAGATATAAAAGAGACCTAAGAGGCAACTTTTTCACACAGAGAGCGCTACTTGTATGGAATGAGCTGCCAGAGGATGTGGTGGAGGCTGGTACAATTGTAACATTTAAGAGGCATTTGGATGGGTTTATGTTTTGGAAGGGTTTGGAGGGGTATGGGCCGGGTGCTGGCAGGTGGGACTAGATTGGGTTGGGATATCTAACTCTGAGGTAATTGTGTCAACCACGAAGTCACAGCTAAATACCCATGAACAGCATTGGACTTAGCCCAATTCCAGACTTATACAACATTTGTTTTCTGAAGAGATCACTAAAAGCTGGGACCTTGGATAACTTTGCCAATCCATGGTCCTATTCCTTTGGGATTAAGTGGATTCACACCTGCGGTATCCAGCAGAATCTCACCAACTCAGGACAGGTCAGACTCCCCTTGATCCATGTGGACTCAATATGATGACAGAGGATTTATTTGGAGAAAAATGTTCATCAATTTAAGTATTACCGAATAGAACTATAGAATGGTTACTGCATGTGAGGAGGCCATTCAGCCTGTTGTGTCCATGCCAGCTCTCTTCAAAGAATAGCTCAACTGGTGCTACACTTCTTCCCTCTCTCCATTGCCCAAAAATTCCTTTCACTTTCTATGATCATCCAGTTCACTTTTGCAGCTGTACAGGATATTGGTTCGGCCACTTTTGGAATACTGCATGCAATTCTGTGGTCCCTGCTATAAGGAAGAGTGTTGTGAAACTTGAAAGGGTTCAAAAAAGATTAACAAGGATGTTGCCAGGGTTGAAGGGTGGCATACACTCAGTCACATTCCAGATTCCATTTGTTGATTTTCCTCAAGTTGCCTTTGGCTCATTTGCCACTCCCCTCAAATCCGAATTCTCTATGTTCTCTTTTACCAATGGCAAATGTTTTTCCTGATCTACTCTGATTGTCTTCATCATAAAAGTTCTTAACAGCTCTATTTTTGAATCATTCTCCCCAGTCTCTAACTCCTTTCCCTCTTTTTGATTACTTTAAATCTCCCCTTGCTATTTCCATTTCTGCCTTTGATCTGTCTTGAGGCTACCTCATGAATACTCAACAATGGAATGGTACAGAGCTCAACTTTTAACAACATCAACTAGCATTTATAAATCATCTTTAATACAGTATAAAGATCCAAGGTGCTTTGCAGGAGCAGTTATCAAACCAATTTTGACAAGTACAAAAGGAGATATTAGGACAGGTGACCAAAGACTGGTTGAGAAGGTAAGTTTTTAAGCAACACCGAAACGGAAAAAAGTGAAGTAATGTCATGCTGCCTTTTCACTGATGTTCTATTTGAATTCTTGAAGAAGCTTGCACACAGACCTGTTTTCCTGACATCATCCTGATATCAATGACTAATCATAGTCACAGAGTCATAGAGATGTGCAGCACAGAAAGAGTCTTCAGTCCAACTCATCCATGCTGACCAGGTATCCTAACCTAATCTTAGTCCCATTTGCTAGCACTTGGTCCATATCCCTCTAAAGCCTTCCTTTTCATATACCTAGCCAGATGCCTTTTAAAAAGGTGGCTCAGTGGTTAGCACTGCTGCCTCTCAGCGCCAAGGACCCAGGTTCAATTCCGGCCTTGGGCAACTGTCTGTATGGAGTTTGCACATTTTCCCTGTGTCTGCATGGGTTTTCTCTGGGTGTTCCAGTTTCCTCCCACACTCTGAAAGATGTGCAAGTCAGGTGAATTGACCATGCTAAATTGTGTTAGGTGCATTAGTCAGGGGGAAAAGTAGGGAAATGAGTCTGGGTGGGTTACTCTTCGGAGGGTCAGTGTGGAGAGTTTGGGCTAAAGGGCCTGCTTCCACACTCTAGGGAATCTAATCTAATCTAAAAATGTTGCCATTGTACCAGCTTCCACTACATCCTTTGGCAGCTTATTCCACACACGCACCATCATCAGTGAAAAAAATTGTCCCTTGGGTCCCTTTTAAATCATTTCCCTCTCACCTTAAACCTATGCTCTCTAGTTCTGGACTCCCCCATCCCAGGGAAAAGACCTTGTCAAATTTATCCTATCCATGTTCCTCATGATTTTATAAGCCTCCTATATGGTCACCCCTCAGCCTCTGACGCTCCAGGGAAAATAGCCCCAGCCTATTCAGCCTCTTCCTGTAGCTCAAACCCTCCAACCTTGGCAACATCCTTGTAAATCTTTTTTGAACCCTTTGAAGTTTCACAATATCCTTCCTAAAGTAGGGAGGCCAGAATTGCATGCTAAAAATGGCCAAACCAATGTCCTGTACAGCTGCAACATGACCTCCCAACTCTTATTCTCAATGCACTGACCAACAAAGGCAGGCATACCAAATGTCTTCTTCACTATCCTATCTACCTGTGACTCCACCTTCAAGGAACTATGAACCTGCACTCCAGGCATATTTGTTCAGCAACATACCCCAGGACCTTACCAGGAGGCAAAATACTAGACTCTGTTACATTGGATAGAATTACTGGATATTTAGAAAGTAATTGTCTAGTTGAGGAATGTTAACATGGATTTTTGAAAGGGAAAATCAGGTTTGACAAACCTGAGTTTTTTTTTCCTGGGGACGTTATTAGCAGAGTCAATAAGAGGGAGAGTTAATGGACTTTCACAAGGCTTTTAATAAATTCCAATACAAGAAATCAGTAAACAAAATGCATGGGGCTGACAATAAATTACTAGCATGGATTGAGGAATGATCAACAGGCAGAAAGTAGCCAGGTTGTCAGGCTATAACCAGTGGGAAACCCCAAGGGTTAGTGCTTGGGTCCAGCAGGTATCAACGAATTGAATTGGCAGATGGGAGTCAATTATATAACTTCCAAGTTTGTTGATCATGCAAATCTTTGGGAGATTGTGAACTGTGAGGAGGATGCAAAGAGGTTTTGGGGAAATTTGGACACACTGACTGAGTGAGCAGGAGCATGGCCTAAGTGTGGCATTATTCACTTTGATAGGAGGAATGAAAGTGCAGAGTATTTCTTCAAGGGAGAGAGTTTAGAATGCGTTATGTTGAAAGGGACCTGGGTGTCCTTGTTCATAAGTCACCATGATCTAGTCTATAGGTGCATCAAACAGTTTGAAAGACAAATGTTATTAATCCTTTATCACAGAAGATTTGATTATCAGAACAAAAGTCTTGCTTCAATTATATAGAACACACTTTGAGGCAGCACTTGGAGGTCATATCAGTTCTGCTTCCCCTTGCCTAAGGAAGGATATAATTGCCATGGCAGGTCACCAGTTTGAATTCTGGTGGCCGCACTGTCCAATAAAGAAAGCTTGAGGAGACTGTTCCCATATTCCCTGGAGAGGAATAAAAGGTGACTTTACAGAAACTTACACAATACTTAAGAAATAGACAGAGTAGATGCAGAAAGGATGCTTTCCCTAGCTATGGGAGCTAGGGCCAAGGAACAGTCTCCGAATAAAAAAGGCAAACTATTTAGGATTGAGCAAAACAAGAGCTTCATCATTCAGAGGCTGGTGAATTTGGAATTCTGTACCAACCATAGAGAGCTCTGAAAATTCAGTGATTGAATAAATTCAAGACAGAGATAGAGAGATTCTAGTTATTAATGACATTTTGCATTTTGACATAATGACATGCTGCATTTTGGGAAAGCAAATCTTAGCAGGACTTATACACTTAATGGTAAGATCCTAGGGAGTGTTGCTGAACAAAGGGACCTTGGAGTGCAGGTTCATAGCTCCTTGAAAGTGGAATTGCAGGTAGATAGGATAGTGAAGAAGGTGTTTGTTGTTGTTCAGAGTATTGAGTACAGGAGTTGGGAGGTCATGTTGCAGCTGTACAGGACATTGGTTAGGCCACATTTGGAATATTGCATGCAATTCTGGTCTCCTTCCTATTGGAAAGATGTGAAACTTGAAAGGGTTCAGAAAAGATCTACAAGGATGTTGGCAGGGTTGGAGGATTTGAGCTATAGGGAGAGGTTGAATAGGCTAGGGCTGTTTTCCCTGGAGCATTGGAGGCTGAGAGGTTTATAAAATCATGAGCAGCATGGATTGGATAAATAGACAAAGTCTTTTCCTTGGGGTGGGGGTCCAGAACTAGGGGGCATAAGTTTAGGGTGAGAGGGGAAAGATAGAAAAGGGGCAACGTTTTCATGCAGAGGGTGGTACGTGTATGGAATGAGCTGCCAAAGGAAATGGTGGAGGCTAGTACAGTTGCAACATTTAAGAGGCATTTGGACGGGTATATGAATAGGAAGGGTTTGGAGGGATATGGGCCAGGTCATGGCAGGTGAGACTAGATTGGGTTGGGATATCTGGTCAGCATGGACAAGTTGGACCAATGGATCTGTTTCCATGCTCTACATCACTCATGACTATATGACATTAAACAAATATGGAGATAGTGTGTGAAAATGGAATGGAGGCAGATGATCAGCCATGAATGGCCTACTCTTGGTCCTACATTATATTGTGTGATGGGTCCGAAATGCTACTCTTTGTTGCCAAATGTGGCTGTGTTGGCAACAATCTTGTCCTTAAAATGCAAGGTACTATGTTCAACTTCCACTTCACTGATCAAGCACCAAGTCTAGTCTTAATCAAATGCTCCAGTGCAGTACTAAGGGACAGCTTCACTTGTTAAATGGCCTTCTTTCAGTTGAGATGTTAAACCAAGTCCCCACTTACTTCCCCAAAAGGGTGTGAAAGATTATTTGGCACTATTTCAATGAAAAGCAGAGGAGTTCTCTCCCAGAGGTCTGCTCATTTTTTAAACCATCAACCAATATCAAAGACAGATTATGTGGCCATTATTACATTGTTTTCATGACTGCGCAACCAGGGAGTGCATTTCAGAAGTTTGCATGTGAAAGTAAAGCACCGAGATGTCCGGTGTCATGAAAAGCACTGGGTAAGTTCAAAACTTGCTTCTTTCAAAAAAAAAGGTCGAGTATTATTTTCACCTCCCAGAAGAAATATTTCAGAAATTCTTAGCCTGAGTTATCTTGTCAAAAGTTATGACTTAATTGTAGGTGATGCACTCCATATTTGCTGCCAGAAGCAATATCTTATCACTAGTCCAGAAACACATCACACATCACTGGCTGGCTACACTGATTCTGATACTGCACAGAACCAGAGGCTGCAAAAACAAACATCATTCATTCTTCCACATTGTTCAGCTGTGATCTGGAATGCTGTGCTGTGGATGCAGATTTAACAAGAACTTCCAAAAAAAATGATTAGATATGTATTTGAAAAGGGCAAAAATATAAAAGGGAGAGAATTGAGAAGTTAGACTAAATGAATAGTTCTTTCAACAAGTCAGCAAAAGAACAGAAGAAATAAGTTCCTGCACAAACAAAAACAGGAATTGCTGGAAAAGCTCAGCAAGTCTGGCTGCATCTATGAAGAGAAATCAGTCAATGTTTCAGGTCCAGTGACCCTTCTGAGAATTCAGTCTGTTCTATCGTTCAATATGACTGAGAATTAAATAGAAGCAAAACACTGGGGATGCAGGAAATCTGACAGAAAAAAAATGCGAGAGAAACTCAGGAGGTCTGGCAGCATCTGTGGAGAGTGAAACAGAGTTAACATTTTAAGTCCTGTATGACTTCTTCTAAACACAAAGGAGAGTCACACCAGACTTGAAATGTTAAGTCTACTTGTCCCTCCACAGCTGCTGCCAGACCTTTTGAGTTTCATTATCAAGGCTAATCCCGAGTGACAGCTGTACTTTCCTGCCCACTTCCTATATCCTTCGATTCCCTGGAGAGACCAAACATCTATCCATGGCCTCCGTGAATTTATTAACAATGAAACATCTCCAATCCTCTGGGGCAGAGAATTACACAACCGTCTGAATGAGGCCATTTCTCCTCATCTCTGCTGTTGACAGGCCCATTCCTCTGAGACTGTGCCTCCATGTTTTAGATTCCCCAAACAATGGAAAAATGCTTCCAGTCTCTTCCCCCATCAAGCCTCATTTGAATCCTGCCTGTTTCAACAAGATTGCCTCCCATTCTTTTAAGCTTCAAAACAATATAGGCCCAATTTGCTCAGTCTCTCAACAAAGGACAACACATCCCAGTGACTATTCTAGTACTTCTTCGTTGCACTGCAAGTACATTTTCCTGAAATATGGAGACCAAAATTGGACATAGCATTCCAGGTGCATTCTTAATGGCCACATCTGAACTGGGAAATATTCTAACTCCACACCACACAATAATCTGCTGCAACAGCAGGTCACCCAAAGCCTGTCCACCATCTTCATGGTACATGGCAAGAATGTGATGGAATATTCTTCATTTACCTGGATGCACTGCAGCTCCAGCAACACTCGAAGTTCAACACCATCCAGGACAAAGATATCTGCTTGGCTAGCACCCCATTCACCAGGTTGCACAGTGCATATCATTAACAAGATTCTCTGCGGGCAACTTCAACAGCACCTTCCCAATCCACGGCCTCTACCACCTGGAAGGATGAGGCCAATAGATGCATGGGAGCATCACTAGCCGAAAGATCCCCTCAAGCTGCACACTATCCTGACCTGGAATTTTATAACAGTTCCTTCACTGTTAAATAATCAGTCTCCTTTCTAACAGCACTGTAGGTGTCCTAATAACCCCAAAAGATTGCAGAGGTTCAATAAGGTGCCTTACCAACACTTTCTCAAGGGAAACTAGGAATAGATAATCAATGCTGGTCTAACCAGTTACACCTTTAAGTTGGCAAAGGTTGAATCCAATCAAGAGCTAACTCTTTCACAGCTTCAAACAGAGGGGCAACATGTCTCATTTTGAAACTTTTATGAGAGAGGTCATTCAAAGATTTTCACACAGCATAACTGTTTATAGTTGTGCTTTCACGAAATAACAGTTAAACCTACCGATCAACAGCGATTGGAAGAAGTATCATTTCAAGCTGTGTTGCAACTTTAAAACTAGTTTTGGTTTGCCACCATGCACAGTCCATTTTCCAGGCAGTGATGAACATAGTTTAAGCAGTAGTTTATGTGCCTTTTGAACCTCTAGATACTGCAGGAACTCACAAAGCAAAGTTATTTTAAATATTTTGAGAGAATGCTCCTGCTTGCTTACTGGAAAATGCTTAATTGGAGTGGAGCTCTGCTCCTGTAGATAAGTTCCCACAAACAGATCTCTCTAATTGAAACACTGGTGCAGAATTGAGCAATGTGAGAAATCTCCTGTTGATTATGAACAGGAGGATCATAGCTACAATATAAACACAGCCTCCAAAAGAAAATAAATTACTTATGTAGCTCAGAGAATCCCGAAGCACTTTACCGCTAATGAAGCACTTCTGAAGTGTAGTCAATGCGGTAATATAGGATATACAGCAGCCAACACCCATGAATGATAATGAAATCATAAATAATCGGTTTCATTGATGTTTGGCTGAGGAATAAACAGGACTAGGGTGAACTCCCTTGCTCTTCTTTAAATTCACAGTTGTGAATTTTTTTGTACTTGTCCAACAGGGCAGATTACACTTCTGTTCAGCATTTCATAAAACCATAAGAAATAGGTGTAGGCCATTCAGCCCCTCAAAGCTACTCCACCATTCAATAGGATCATGACTAATCCAACATGCCTCACATCCTCTTTTCCTGGAACTCCTACCTATCTATCTCAGCCTGAAACATAGACAGGAACTCTGCCCCTACAGCCCTCTGTGGCAAGAAGTTCCAAAGGCTCATAACCCTCAGAAGAAATTCCTCCTCATCTCAGTCCTAAATGGGCACCTCTTCAATCCAACATGCCCTCTTCTCCAAGACTCTACCACGAGGGGAAACATCTTCCCCATATTTACTCTGTCAAGCCCCTTAAGAATCCTGTCCGTTTCAATCAGATCACCTCTCATTCTTCGAAATTCCAGTGAGTAGAGTCCCAACCTGTTTAATCTATGCTCCTAAGACATTCCCTCCATACTGGAAATCATCCTAATGAACTTCGCTGAACTGCCTCCAAAGAAATGACATCCTTCTTTAATTAAGGAGACCAAACTGCTCACAGTACTCCAAATGTGCTCTCAACAGCACCTTGTACAGTTGCAGGGAGACTTTCCCATTTCATAGTCTAACCCCTTGAAATAAGGGCCAATATTCAATTAGCCTTCCTGATTACCTGAGAGACATCATGTCATCTGAGATACAGGACCTCGAACAGAGCAGTAGTCCGTGTACCACCTTTGACTCGAATTAAAACTTTTGTGACCCAGAGGCAAGAGTGCTTCCAAACTATGTGACAGCTAAGGCCAGAAAATTCCTACAAGTGAGACGGGTGCAATTGGTTCATGCCAATTGTTGAATAAGAACGCTGTGTCTTTCCTTCAAGGTTCATCAAATGCTAGTTCAGATTCCTTTTGAAAATTGGTTTTCTTGTCTTGCTACTGCTCTTACTCTGTTTGAAATTAGAAATCTTGGCCATTTTTCTTGAGTCAATGGAAATTAAAATCTTATGCAGTGAACAGAATCATCTGCCGCTTTGCTAAGAGCCTCTGGTGCCTGATGTCAATCAATCTCACCCCCAAGAAAGTTTTAAATTACTGTGCACCAGTCAGTAAGGCAAGCACAACATGAACTTTAATGTTCAAGGATTGGAGCAAATCAACTCATGCATGAAAGTGTGTTGTCATGTGGGAACAGGCAGAAACTGGACTTGTTCATTTGAAAGTTATGAATAATTATAAACTCTCGTATTACCAGTCTTGTAAATTTGGAATTTGCATTCTTCTGTTCCTTCACAAGCAGGGGAGAAAGAATCTGTTTTACGTCAGCTACAATCCAGAACCCTACCTCAGTGTCTTTAAAGGGCATGAAACTAGACTAATCACCACATTTACACTGAAGGAAGAGGGGTCCAGTTTCAGCAAAGGGTAAGCAAATATTATTTCTTCAATCTTGAAGCTATACAAAAAAAATTACCATTAAACAGACTTCACAAGAACAAATCAATCAATGGAATCAAAATCACTTGTCTATACTAAAGAAGCAAAGTCCGCCAGTGCAGAATACCAACTAGATTTTGGCCAATGAAGTTCTATTAAAGTGCAGTCAATGTTCTCAGTCAGTCAGAAAAGCAGCACTAGTTCATACATGTTAAGCTTCCATGAACATCAATATGATAATGAACAGATCAATGATTTGAAGGATAACTATTGGGCAGAACGCTAGGAACACAGCTCCCTTGCCCTATTTAAAATAGTTGTCATAAGTTTTGGACCACACTAAACCTCTCAAAATATTTAGAAGGTCGTCTAAACCCTAACTTTTTCTTATTTTAAAAGGTAAATGTAAGGTGTTGCATTCCAGATGCAATTCAACTGGTCAAACTACCAGCTTTTAAGCAAAACACACTTCATCCATCCACTATAGTTAAAATATAACGATAGAACTGAAAAATCCGAATTACTTAATCTATTGGAAAACCTAACAGAATAGTAGACCCAGTTTCAATAAATAATTAACTGTTCTAACATAGTAATATCCCATAAACACACCCTTGGCAAAAGGCAAATTTGGAAGACAGATTATTTCTCATGCAACTCCACCAGCAGGAAGAGAACGTACAGCTTTTAGCTGTAATCGAGAAGGGGAAAGAACAGTTTCCACTTCAAACCCCAAACAGCAACAGCTGAAAGCTAAACTAAAGATGGGGTTCTGCAGGAGCCTGACCACACCCATCCAGGCTGCTGCTGCTGTTCCAACTTTAAAACCAAACCCTAAAGCCTCAAAAGCAGTTTATTCCAGTGTCTACTCAGTACCTCTGCCTTAAAACCTCTCTTCAAAACAAAACCCAGGACAAAACACAGGTCTTGAAGTCACAGTATTGTCATGCCTGGGATCTTTACATTTATTTGAGGCAGATGGTCTCAGTTTATACTGGAGAGTGTTCTTTTCTCTGTCTCCATGATAACTGTAGTTCGACTAAGAAAGGACCTTTGTTTGTGAGGGAGTTAAAAACAAACAAACTTTCTCTTGGAGACACTGGAGAGAATAGAAGCTCCCAACCATAACATTCCACATCAGTATTATTATAGTTAATGCTGACAACCATGATGCATTGCCTAGCACTTTTGACAAAGCTAGAAGTCTTGGAATTTGAGACCCACTCAGAAGCACGAAAACACCGTGGATGTTGACATTCCCGGTACCAGTACTGAGGGAATGCCTGCACTGCTACAGGGGTCATCTTTCAGCTGAGCTGCAAAACCAAGGCCATCTTCTTTAGTGGACATGCATTTTCATGGTACACTTACAAAAGAAGAACAGCAGAGTTTTTCATGTCATGCTGACTGATCTTTATTCTTCAACTTACACTTGGAAAAAGAAACCCCTAAGTTATCCAGTATTATCACATTGCTGTTTGTGGAATATCATGCATTAACTGGCTGCTACATCTCCCACATTACAATAGCGAACTGCATCTCTAGAGTACATCATTGACTGTAAAGAGCTTTGCGATGCCCTCAGGTGGTGAAAGATGCCATGGAGTTGCAAGGCTTTCTTTTCCACTTGATATAACAATGTGTTAAATGCAAAATACTCCTTTCTCCCTCGCAGGTCATCTTATATCAAAGTATCAGCTGATGTTGAGATAGTAGCATTTTTCCCCTTGGCGTTCTACTCTTAGACTAGAGTATAAACATTGAGGCAGTCAGTCCAGTGCCAGTACTGAAGGTATGCCACATTGAGAAGCAACGTATTTCTGATGAAATGTCAATTCAGAGATCCTACCAGACTGCCTAAGTGGTTGTACAAGTTCCCATGGCCACTAATTCAAAGAGAAGGTGGTGCTTTCACCAACGACCCAGCCAATGCTCAAACAATATTAGTGGAACATACTGATCTGGTCATTGCTGTGGGAGCTTGCTCTGTGTGACTAGCTGACGCATAATAGTGACTACACTTATAAAAGTACTTTGTTAGCTTTGTGTGTCCAGTGATTGTGAAACGTAAAGGCAACTCTTTATTATTGTTTTAAAGTCATTGCGGAACATTAATGTAACTGTTCCTTATCCTATAAATGTATTTTAACTTACTTCAGAATACATGGGATGGTCAAGAAGAAAAGAAAATAATTGGCTTCCATTTTGTAATTCACAGAAATTAGTCACTATGAGTAAAAGGGAACAAGAATCTGAAATAAAGGGCAACAGGTTTTGCCAGAACTTATGAAACAAACTTTCAGAGGATGTGGTTTACAACATCTTCCAGAACAAGGAGTTGACCTTGACCCAGTGTTGTAGATCGGCACAATCCAAGGTCCAGGACTATGTGCTGAGAGACGGACTACAGCTTGGGGCAGCTGTTGCTGCCAAAGCACACTGGGGAAAGACCACTGTCTGAGATCTTCCTGCTGAAGTTAATGGGGGTCCATTCAGTTATCAGACCCTTCTAGTGTTTCAAACGCATGTTAATATAGTCTTGTACATGTAAGAGATGCCTTTGATTTGTTTGAATAGAGTCAAACTGCAATGTTTGTTGGTTTCCTTGAGACACATTTGTACAGAATGTGTTTGTGTTTGTGACTATGCATTTATACACAAAAAATATTTTTAAGTTTAAATATACTTTTGAAATAAAAAACAATTCTGGTTCTCCAGGGTGATTATCCCTGTTGCAATTGTCTTATCAAACTCCATATTAAATTTTAGATAGAGCCAAACTATTCACAACAAAAGTTACGAAACAGTGTCTCAATAGCAAGTTGAGGAAAGGAATGCTGCAGGCACCCCCTTCGACAAAATCAGCTGAAGAATTTTCGAATACCTCTGATCGCAGAGTGATAATTTGACACATGTTGAAAGTAAAACTAAAAAAGTTGCCAGCTTCAAGTTGGACCAAGCAGGCTGAAGTTGGCCAGATGGGAACCGCTTGTCATTCCAGATCACAGATCACCGATAACTGTTTCATCCTCAGTCTGCATTCGATACTTGTAACTATGACAACCGAGTACACTGACCAGTGAGCAACACAGCCTTTTTTTTGATTAAATAGTAATCTTTTGGTTCGACAAGTTCAATCAATTTGGACCATTGCCAGACTGTGCCTACTTTACTTTGCTTTTCAGTCGGGGTGAGGGTAATTCAGTGTATTTTAAATTTGCCCTCTTACCATTTCACTAAAAGAATGTGAACTGTGCCATACCACACCTGTCCATTCCTAAAGGCAATGTCTCAGACATGCGGAGGTCTCCTGTGGGTAAGGTGACCTTGTTCATGGGAAAATCTACACAGTGAGCTAACTGGCAGTGGAGAATACCTACCTCCACCCAAAAAAAATATCTAGTTGCCTAGATTTTATAGGAGAAAGTGAGGTCTGCAGACGCTGGAGATCAAAGCTGAAACTTTATTGCTGGAACAGCACAGCAGGTCAGGCAGCATCTAGGGAACAGAAGAAGGGCATGTGCCCGAAACGTCGAATCTTCTGTTCCCTAGATGCTGCCTGACCTGCTGTGCTGTTCCAGCAATAAAGTTTCAGCCTAGATTTTATAGCCAAGGTTAATGGGTAATGGACAGGTCACCATTCTGTAACCAGCAACTCAGAACATGAGCCTTGGAGAGTTGACAAGACAGATTTATCAGAATGTAATGGTTAAGACACCATAGACTTTCCAGAGCATCGGGCTTCTCTCTCATTAGAGAGAGATGACTGATGGCGCTTTAACCTGAGGGTTACCACGCCTCGGGTGAGGAGACAGACTAAGTAGGAGGGTCCGTCGTCATAACCTCAGTCAGTGCAGGAATTGAAACCACACAGTTGGCTTTACTCTGCCTTACAAATCAACTAAACTAGCCCCCCCGCCATTATCAACGTGATAAAAGTATATATGGTGAAACTGCTTCTGCTGGTGGAATCCAGAACAAAACAGGCTGTCGTCACCTGACAAAAAGAACTAGGCCAGACAGACTGAAATTGTGAGGCTTTTTTGTACATTTGGCTGACTTTTTATGAAATGACCGCCCCCCCCCCCACATGGAATACAATAGGTAGCCTATCAACTCATGTTACTGCAGACAGTGGACAGGAACAAGAAGAAATTGGGGGTGGGGGTGGGTCAGTGAGTTGTCAGGCAGCCTGCACACCATTGGGTATACTGACAACCTTAAGTGGACAACAAGTGTCTACTTAAAAGCATTATCCCATCACAATGCAACAATGGAGGGCGGGGCAAGAGGAGTAATAGGACAGTGTTCATTCCACTGGCTGAGGTCAAGCTCAAAATCTCTACATTTATAAGTTTGCATTTTCATCGGGCCACTAAGGTAGTATGGGTACACAATCCTTTATCTGAAATCCAAAAAGCTCTGAAATCCAAAGCTTGGTCGTGAAGTTTTTTTTTGCAAAACAAGATTGTTTGGCGTGCAAACAGGTAACCCAACTCCGCACCCACTCAGATGTGATATGGCGGCGTGGCCCAGCACTGGCAGGTGCCAACTGTTTCTCAGCACTCGTACTATTCACATGTGGGTCTGCTGTTCAGCAAGATTTTGTTTAATTTCACTGTGAAAATGTCATTTATTCCAAAATCCAAAAATTTCCGAAATCCAAAACAAAAACTGGCATTCAAGGATTTTGGATAAAGGATTGTGTACCTGTAAAAGGTTCAGCATGTCAAATAACATGCGAGATTGAGTCACAGATTAGGGCAGGTGATCAAAATTTAGGTAAAATTGTAGGGTGCATCTTAAAGCCATTTTACAGACGGAATTCAAGAGATTAGGATCTGGACAGCAATGAAATTTAGCCACTTTTTAAATCCAATTCCATGAGATCCACTCCTTCTGAGGGAAATCCACATTGAATCAAGACTCCTTTCCCAAGTGGGAAGACTACATAGGAAAATCTGGACACGAGGGGGACAACAAATGAGATATGGGGTCTTTGTGAAACCACAGAGGTGGATCATGCATCCTGAATCCTAATAAGGAAAGGGTGAGTTGTTACATTACCAAAAAAAATTAGCTGCTGCATTTTTCCTACTGAGCAGGGGGAATTTGGCCCATCCCACTTCAGTGATCACATTCATACCACTTGACAAATGGCTGCTTCCTGCACCATGTGTCAACTTGTCATTACATCACCCATCATGTCAAATCAAGTTAGGACTTGCCAGCATAGCACAGCATTTCCTGGAATCGATACACACGCACAGCACAAAGAATCATTGAAATTAGAAATCATTATTTCTGTCTCTAAGCTATCACCACCCTCAACAATAAACTTGTCAAAACTCCTCAGACTAGCCCAATGTGAAGGCTAAGACTCTTGTGCCAATTTGTTCATCCTAGGGTAAGCAAATTAGACAAAGCTTGATAAATTGAAAGGTAGAATCTACCACCGAATCTCAGAATATGGTTTAAAACTTTGAAATATGGGTCATTTGTTGCTCTGTCTTTTGAAGTGCCCAGCCGCTTCTAAGGAATTTCTAAAACATGATTTAACAAATACACCCTTTGCCTCCTTGTTTGACTCATGCACTCCTGAAAACCACATTTCCAGAGGGCACAGATTTAAGGAAACTGGCAGAAGAACTAGAAGGGAGATGAGGAGAACTTATTGTTCCACAGCAGGTTATTGTGATCTGGAATGTGCTGCCTGAAAAGGACTGTGGGCAAAGAGCCAATAGTAACATTCAAAAGGGAACTTGATAAATACTTGAAGGGGAGAAAATTGCACGACAACGAGGAAAGGGCAAAGGGAGGTCTGGACACAAGTAGAGTGGCTCAATAGCTCTTTCAAAACGGCGAACACAGCCCACATGATTTGGATGGCCTTCAGTGATTCTGTTCTATGAATCCTTCACTTTATCTCATTCAAACAGTTTTGCAATGTCTGACAATTAATTAACTAGAGCAAATCAAGGATCATCCAGGACTGAATGTCAGATAAGTGGTCTGATGATAAAGTGACAGAAAGCGGCCATGAGAGGTGGTGGTGAGCGAGAACAGACTGGCCAGTGAGACCTGGCATCAGGTCTTCATCTTGTATTCAACCCTTCATTCTGAGGATTTCCCAAGAAAATGCCAATAAGGATAACAAAAATGTCACCAGCAGAAAAGAAAATTATCAAATATAAACAGAAAACAGTAAAGGTCACAGACCTGAAATGTTAACTCCTGTTTCTGTCTCCACTGCCTGATCTAAGTATTTCAAGAACGTTACGTTTTTAGTGTGGATTTCCCTCATTCATAGTATTCTGTTTTAAGAAAAAAAAATCCCTTTCGTTTAGTAAAGATCAAAATTAATAACAAACCAGAGTGAAACAAAAAAAACTTAGCAAATTAAATTGAGGTGTAATTCCTGATGCTGATAAACTCACTCTGGGCCTATGGTTACAGAAGGCCTCAGGCCTACTAATGAACACCATGTTCACCCTGTTCATGGACAGCCCTGACAATGTCATAGCCACAGAGACAATCCAAACATTCCACTCAACTCTTCATCTCCAGCGCTATGCCTTGCAACTAAGTTTAGTTTAGAATGCTTAAACTCACGCTTACAGCTCACAAAGAGAGAGGACACTCAGCCCAACAGCTTGGAGATGCATTCAAACACAGGCACCCGAAGTACAGAGGTCAATATTGGTTCTCCACTTGAAATTCATACACAGTGAAATATAATCTGAAATTGCACAGTCCTGCCCAAAAATATGTTTTATTCGGTGCAGATTATGTTCAACAGAGTACATTACTTTAATTCGGTTTCAAGCTATGATCAAGGTCCTTCTAATAGGGGTCAAATTTTGCTGCTTCATTTCGCACTAGTGTTACCAATTCTTGCTTGGCCACACTTCTGGGGGCTTGATCATATGGCCTGTGCCTCTAAATGTCCTGTCTCCACACATGCTACAGGTCACGCAATGTGTCCCTTTTTGTTTAATTCATTCATAGGACTGGGCCAGCATTCATTGACAATCCCTAATTGCCCAGAGGGTAACTGCTGTAGGTCTGGAGTCACATGTAGGCCAGGCCAGGCTAAATATGGCAGTTTTCTTACCTAAAAGGACATTGGCGAACCAAATGGGTTTTTCCAACAATCAATAATGGATTCATGGTCATCGTTAGACTCTTAATTCCAGATTTTTTTATTGAATTCAAATTCCATTGTGAAACCCAGGTCCCCAGCACACCACCTGAGTGTCTGTATTAGCAGTCCAATAATAATACCACTAGGCTATCACCTCCTTCACTTTGCCCTGCATTCCTGTGACCAATCAGACAACTCTTTACTTCTAGCTGGCTTGTTTGCTCACCATGGATGATGTTTCTTTTGGTTCCAAAAACAAAGAAAATTAAAAGAAAATACACAATGCCCTGTGACTTCTCGTCTTAGCTATGTTCTGCTCACTAATTCCTAGAAACTCCAGGGCAATCTGGAGAGTTGGCAAGACAAGTTAGAAAGAATTTTACAATTAGCCCGCAAGACAAGTTAGAGAGAATTTTATAGAGCTGACACATGTCAATGAACCAGATTCATCAAATGAAAAAAAAATAGCAAACCTTGCAATTGTTCCAATTTGGGGAATCCCAGCGACGCAGCTGTCCAATGTAATGCCTGACCAAGAAAGGCTCAAGATGGTGACTGGATTAAACAAGTCTTCTCTAGAAGGTCATCAGCTTCAGAATCCTGAAACAGACAAGATAGATTTTTCAACATTGTGCAGAACACTTGCCCCCAGTAACTAAAATTATTGACACTAAAATAGGATATATCATGAGATTATAAATGACAGACACAGCACAAATGGTGGAAGATGTTTGGAATTCTCTTGTGCAAATAGCAATGAATGGTAGATTTATCCGTAAAATTTAAATCAGAGATTGGCAAGATTTTGTTATGCAGAGTAATTTAAGAATATGGGTCAAAAGCAGGTATGGCTGTCAGGTGGCATATCTACAATACCTGACAAAGTGACAGAACAGGCTTATTTGACTAACACCCTCTTCCTGTTCTTAAGCATTTTTATAGCAGCATCGGTTGATAATTCTTACTATGTTATTTTCCAGATTAAAGACCTGTCACTGCAAAAATCAAAATTAAATCATCTATAAATGTCCACAATCAGTGTTTGGGTATATAATTGAAACAGAAAGTGCTAGAAATACTCAAGTTAGGCAGCCTGTATGGAGAGAGGAGTAGAGTTAAGGTTCAGATTTGGGAAAAGAGAGAGAAGTAACAAAGTTTGACAGGCAGGGTAATGGGCAGGGGAGGACTGAACAAAAAACGTAAAACCTGCAACAGTTGCAAATCAGGAGAGATTAAATAGCAAAAAATGGATCATGGTGCAAGGCCACACCTGGAGTACTGTGTGCAGTTTTGGTCTCCATACTTGAGAACAGATGTACTGGCACTAGAGAGGGTGCAGAGGAGGTTCACTAGGTTGATTCCAGAGTTGAGGGTGTTGGCTTATGAGGACTGAGTTAGACTGGGATTATATTCATTGGAATTTAAAAGAATGAGGTGAGGATCTTATAGAAACATATAAAATTCTGAAGAGAAGAGAGAAGATAGAGGTAGAGAGGATGTTTCCACTGGCAGGTGAAACAAGGACAAGAGGGCATAGCCTCAAAATCAGGGGGAACAGAGTTAGGACTGAATGGAGAAGTAACTTCTTCACCCAGAGGGTTGTGAATCTGTGGAATTCCCTGCCCAGGGAAGTGGTTGACGCTACCTCAGTAAATGCTTTTAAAATTAAGATAGCTTTTTTTGAACAATGAAGGAATTAAGGGTTACAATGAGAGGACTGGTAAGTGGAGTTGAGGCCACAGAACGATCAGCCATGATCTTATTGAGTAGCAGAGTAGCCAGATGGCCTATTTCTTATGTTCTTAAGAAGGAAGTGATAGACAGCAATGGGACACATGAAAAGAATCAAAGACATGTCTGGAGGAAATACAAATAGCGTAGCAGCCCAAGAATTGGAATGAGTGGTTACAATGTCAAATTATTCAACTCAATTTGGAGTCCAGAAGACTGTAAAGTGATTGGACAATCTAAAAGCACTCACATAATCACTTTAATCAGTAAAGTGGAGACATTTGTTAAGCCTGCTGCCAAAATTCAAAGCCGCAATCACTCTGCATAGAGAGTGTGAGATGCTCACTAATCAGCTAAATCAGTCCCCAAACAAATACTATAGATAATTTTCAGTCTATAACCCATTCTCCAGCTGCAAAAGTAGTTAGGTGAGGAGGGAATTGTCTTAGATGTGTCTTCAAAACCCTAACCATAGAAGCAAAAAGGTCATCCCCCCAGGAGACAAGTGAGGAGTCAAAGGAATGGGTGAGAAAATCTTCCAAAAGTTTACAAAGTATTAGAAGTTACAGAAATAGGTCATTTGGCCCATCAATTCTATACTTGTGCTTATGCTGGATAATGAGTCTTGTTCCAACCTTCTTTGAACCCCAGCAGCACGTTCTTTTATTCCTTTCTCCTTCAAGAGTTTACGCAGCTTAAAAGGTATATGCTCCTCATCTTAACCACTCCCCATGGTAATGAGTTCCCCATTCTCACTACCCTCTGGGTAAGCATATTGTGCCAGAATACCCTGTTGCTTCTACAAGTGAATATCTAATAATTATGGCCCCTGGATCAGATCAGCCCAACAAATGAAAACAGTTCTCCACATTTACCCTAACAAATTTCTTCATGATTTTAAAAGATCCCAGTCCACACCTTTCTTGAGTAAGCAGCCTTTGGGGTGGCCCCCAATGGGCATAGAGGGCTGGAAAGAGAGGCAATACACACCCTTGCTCTGCCACCGGGTTTCGCGTGGTGGTGGTGGTGTCCATCTCCTCCTCTGCAGGTACCATGACCTCCAGGACCTTAATTGGGTGGCCCATGGGTATGCCAATCCCTCGTCCATTTCTGGTTAAAATCATAGTGGTGGATTCTGACCATGGTGACAATGGCATGGCATGGAGTTTAGAGCATGTCTGTGTCCAAACCAACCTGTCCTGCAAAGTTCCATCAAAGATTTACTAATGAATTAAATTCAAATTTTTCATTGGCCATGGTGGGATCTCAACTCGTGCTGACAGACTGTACATTCCTGGTCCAGTAATATAATTATGACATTAGCAAACACTTGTGTGGAATATCATGCATAATCTCAGCTCAGTTCATCTGGGTGACAGGAACCTCAAACAGCAAAATGTGCCTGTCACATTAAGTTTCTTCTGCTGAGTATTTACAACAAAATGAAGATCTGCCTCCAATATGAAGGGAAAACACTAATTTTCTTTTTATGCGTATTAGGATCTGTTGCTATCTGCCACACTCTCACAATTAGCCATTTAATTACTTCTTTCCCCTTCCATCCTGCAAATGGTAATTTTACTATTTTACTAAGATATTGAAGGATTGTACCTGATAAATTCATTGCTGAACTATAAAACCAAAACATATTTCTATCACAATAAGAAGTGCTCTTCCACATACCCAGTTTTCACTGCATGTATGCAATCACACTAAGCTTTTCCCAGAGGGCACAGACAATGTGTTAAAAGAAATCTGATGAAGCACAGAATGAGTGGCTTGCCTTTTTCAAAGTCCACCCTGATTAATGTGAAATTCATCAGCACTAACCGAAAATACACTTTTAATTGCTTTTACATTGGGTTGTTATCACTGTCGACAGAGTCAGGCAGCTGGGCTGCTACACTGTGACATCTCAAAACTCCAGGTACTATCTAGGCATTCAGTGCATATTCACACTGGAGCCTTCTGTTGATTCACAAGTGCAGATTGGACAGGATCGGTGGAAGGTCTGTTTTTCTTCCTCTCATAGCATCTTGAAGCGATAAGCTGTTTTAAAGCAACACCACTGCCTTCAGGGGGGAGCCTGAAAGCATCAGCAGCCACAACCCCACATTCCTGAAACCTGTTCATCAGGGGAGGTTCTACACAGGGGCAGAAGGAAAATGAAGGCGGAAGGCTGGCCAAAAATGTGATCAAATGAATGACTTCCACAGCAAATAATAAAAACTGAAACAACTATGGATGCTGTCAATCAGAAACAAAAACAGAAGTTGCTCGAAAAGCTCAGCAGCTCTTCCGCATCTGTGAAGGGAAGTCAGAGTTCAGGTACTATGGATTTCTCTTCACAGATGCTGCCAGATCTCCTGAGCTTTTCCCGTAACTTCTGTTTTTTTAATGACTTCAGCAGCAACTTACACTTGTACACACCTTTGGATTAGTAAAACATGCCAACTTCATTGCAGCATTAAAAGACAAAATTTGTCAAGAGGAGATTATGACATATGGTCACAGAGGTAGATTTTAAGGGTCTGAGTAACTCCTGTCATTGCACTGACAGTGGTATTGACATCTCAGACGCAATCGAGAGCGAGGCGATGATGCTAACTCCACCCATATGCACTTGCATGATATTACTGATTCCCAAGGAACCCTTGCCACCCTCCATCTGCTCAGTGCTGCACTCGTCACTTCACCGAGTTCAGCTTCAATCCTCCTATTACCTCTCTCGCCGTTTCACTCAGCACCATCCCTCCCCCATTCAGTGCTCCACTTGCTACCCTTCCTGGTCAGTCCACTCCTCACCCCTTCGCTACCTCTCTCCTCCTTCACGCCGAGGGACAGTGAACAATGAGGCAAAAGGGTTGTGAGCAGGAGGGAAGCAGTGAAGAGGGAAAGGGATAAGGCAGTCAAGTGTTTGACACTAAGCAAATTATGTTTATTAAAAAAAAACTTACGTACATACATAGTCACTAATGCAGTTCTGTTCAGTACCGTCTTTGCATATGGAGAACAAAACAAAACATTGGAGATTGACTTTCCCAACAGTTCCAACAAACCAACCCCAGGCATTTCTTACTCGTGCAAGATACTATTTACACATATTTGAGGCACCGGCAGGGTCTCCCATTGTAGTTTGGCAGAAAGATGGTGGTCTTTCCCCACTGTGCCTTGGTGGCAACTGTCCAAAGCTTTATTGCATCTCTCAGTATGTAGTCCTGGACCTTGGAATGTGCAACACTTGGTCGAGGTCAACTTCTTGCACTAGATCAACAAGTTTCAGGGAGACCAAAAAGCGTCTTTCACCAAGTTGGTGGTCCTCCAGGTGCAGTCCATGCTTGTTAGTGTGCGTCCCAGGGAACAGCCGTAAAGCACAGACTCCTGCATCTCTCTCCAGACACTTTTTGTTGCAAAGACACATCATAATCCTAGATTTAATTCACTTAAGATATTTGCAAAACACTCATTTTATTACACCTATCCATTGACACAGGCATCTCACTGTTGCATTGTTGCAAGTGTTGCTACAGTCACTGTGACTGCGTGAATGGTAAGTGTGTGCATGCCTTGCAGTTGCAGTGGACATAACGGTGGCACAGTGGCACAGTGGTTAGCACTGCTGCCTCACAGTGCCAGAGACCCAGGTTCAATTCCCGCCTCAGGCGCCTGACTGTGTGGAGTTTGCACGTTCTCCCCATGTCTGCGTGGGTTTCCTCCGGGTGCTCTGGTTTCCTTCCACAGTCCAAAGATGTGCAGGTCAGGTGAATTGGCCATGCTAAATTGCCCGTAGTGTTAGGTAAGGGGTAAATGTAAGGGTATGGGTGGGTTGCGCTTCGGCGGGGCGGTGTGGACTTGTTGGGCCGAAGGGCTTGTTTCCACAATGTAAGTAATCTAATCTAATCTAATAAATGCAGCCTTTAAAGATGGTCAAAAAGAAAGAGCCTCTTTTTGCCATTACCTTTCACTTTCAGGCCCAGATCTACCCTCACTAGAACAGCTATTCTCAAGCACATGCCAACTATCTCACCAACTGAGCTAACTGCTCCCTGCAACCCCCTCACAAATTAGGAGAGGTTTTGGGAGGGAATTTCAGAACTAAGGACTCAGGCAGCTGAAGGCATTGCCACCAATAACACAGAGAATAAAATCAAGGATGGAAAAAGGATTAGAACCAGAGGAGCACAGGGATCCCTGGAAGGGTTGTAGAGTTGAAGGAGGTTACAGCGATCAGAGGGGGTAAGGTCATGGAGGGAAGACAAGTACAGTAGTCCCCTTGTACTCACTGGGCTACGTTCCAAGACCCACCGTGGAAACCCGAAACTGCGGATAGGAGTGAACCCATTCATTTCAATGGGAAATTTACCTTACCAGCAGCCCCGAGTCCCTGGTTCTGGAAGGTTCCCTACAATATGTTTAAGCCATGGTAAACCATGGGTAACTGAAATCACGGAAAAGGATTCAGCAGATATGGGGTTCACCCTGTAAGCGAATTTTACATTTGAGGCTTTGAAGGACCAGGAGCCAGTACAGTATACATTAGGATAGTGGTCCACTCTAACACTGGCTCCATGCCATTTGGAGATCAATGTTCATCAAATAAAGAATCATTGCTTTGGATTGAAAGATATAAACATCAACGTTGTAGATTATAATCTGATTGAATGCTTCTCTCTTGGAGTAATTATCAAAGCAATTGAAAGCACAGGTCCCAAGGACGAGCATTTTATAACATCTGTGAACAGAGTCAGCCAATATGCAGCCTGGGATTGTTTCACAGTAGAGTTGATATACTTGTATTTGGAGGAGAAGGGACTTATTAGGGATAGTCCATAGGGCTTTATGCAGGAGAGGTCTTGTCTCAGAAACTTGACTGAAATTTGAGCAAGTGACAAATATGATTATGAGGGCAAGGCATTGAATGTTGTCCATAATGACTTTACTAAAGCATTTGACAAGGATCATGGAATTCATTGTGAATTGCTGAGTTGGATACAATATTTGCTTGGCCATAGATGAAAGAGGGTAATTGCGGAGGAGTGTTTTTCTGACTAGAGGTCTGCGACCATGATGTTCCACAAGAATCAGTGCTGGGACTTCTGTTATTTGTAAAATATACAAGTGAGTTGGATGCCAATGTCAGTGGTCTGATTAATAAGTTTGGAGAAGTGAGTACTGCAGATGTTGGAGATCAGAGTCAAGATTAGAGTGATGCTGGAAAAGCACAGCAGGTCAGGCAGTATCCAAGGAGCAGGAAAATCGACATTTCAGGCAAAAGCCCGATTCCTGATGAAGGGCCTTTGCCCAAAATGTCGGTTTCCTGCTCCTCTGATGCTGCCTGACCTGCTGTGCTTTTCCAGCATCACTCTAACCTTAATAAAGTTTGCAGATGACACAGAAATTGATGGAGTTGTGGATAGGAAGGAAGGAAATCAAAGGATCCAGTAGGGTTTAGATTAGCTGAAAAGCTGAATGGAGGAATGACAGATGGAATTTAATCCGAGCTAGTGTGGAATGACTCATTTTGGAGGTCAAATTTAAGAAGAAAGTGTGCAGTAAATGGCTGGACCCTTAGGAACATTGATATACAACAGGATTTTGCGGTCCAAACTCATAGCTCCATCGTGGCAACACAAATGGATAAGGTGGTAAAGAAAGCATGTAGCATACGTTTCTTCATCGGTCAGGACACTAAATACAAACTTTGTTAATTGTATAAGCCTTTGGTCAGGCCACATTTGAAATGCTGGTCACTGCACTATAAGAATAATGTTATGAAGATGTAGGGGTACTGTACCTTTAAAAAAGAGTTGAAAAAGCTAGCAAGGACTTAAAGAAGCACAGAGGGTCCGTTACAAGGTAACAATGTAACATTTGGTTAAAATAACTAGCTAAGAGCTGTGTTGCCTGGATACAAAAACAAATTCAATTTCGGCCAATCAGTTTAAATTATGCCCCAAGATACCAAATTCCAATCAAGTTTGAATTTAGTATTTTGTCAACATTAAAACCAATGAAATGATCCAATGTTTTGGAGTATAAATATCAGACATTTTTAACAGTTACCCAGAGCAGCAAAGAGTAGCCAGCACCAAAAACTACAGAGACTGTTTGTTGAAAGATCTGTTCTCTTAAAGGTACCTTTATCGACCAAGACCTGTGAAGCAGAATCCTTAAGAAGAAAAGAAGACCGGAGGAAAATCTAGAGAGGAAATTTGGCAAAGCTGCCTGGTTTTGAAAGTTTTTTTTTGTAAATTGTAATTGGAAATTTTATCGGACTAGTATTATAATCGGGGAGGTAAAAGATAGGTTTAAGAGAAAGGAGTTGTAAATAGTTGTTAGTTAATTATTCGCTGTTAGACTTTTTAAAAAAAATAAAATTGTTAATTCTTACTTTAAATAGTGACTTTTGGGATAGCTCTTTCCCTCTCGAATGTTAACAGATTATAGCACGGGGTGAATCTTTTCTGTATTGCTGGTTTAAATTAGCAGATGGGTTTACCCAGTGTCATAACAGTAATGTGGTGGCTTTGAAGAAGATGCAGAAGAGATGTACCGGATGTTGAGTGGATTGGAGTGTATTAGCTAGAAAGGAGGAGAGGTTGGACAAACTTGGATTCTTTTTGCCAGAGTGTTGGTGAATGAAGGGTAACCTGGTAGAAGTATATGAACTTTTCAGAGACATGGAAAAAGTGGATAGTTGGAATCTCTTTCCCAGAGTAGAAATGTCAAACTCCAGGATGCCTAGGTTTAAGGCAAAAGTGGAAAAGTTTAAAAGGACATGTGAAGAAACTTTCTTTTTTAAACATAGAAGGTAGTAGGTGCTTGGACAGCACTGCCGATGGAGGTTGTAAAAGGAGATATGATAGCAAAGTCTAAAAGGCATTTAGACAGACTCATGAACATGCGGGGACACAGACCATATGCTGGTAATTGGGATTAGTTTAGAAGGGCATACTGGTTGGCACAGACATGGTGGGGCAAAGTGCTGTACAATTCTATGTTTTATGTTCCACATCTGCAATTTTTAAAATGGCTTCTTTCTAACAATCAAAAAAACACTGACCCTACATTTCAATGTACCTTATTAGCTGTAGAGCATTTTGTAATGTCCTAGTAAGTGAAAGATATACTAGAAACACGCATCTTTTTCTCTCATTTTTCCCACCAGACATGAAATGATCACAGCACAGCCAATAGGTTAGTCTTCGGAGAAATAAATCAGGCTATGCCTGGGGTATTTAAAAGGACTGGTGCAATTGGAAATGAGAAAACCATGATGCAGTTGGCCATCACAAATTTGGAAGGCAATGTGGCTTTTTTGGATCCTGCCTGGCTTAGTGTCTATAACTCAGTGGTAAATAGTTATGAAAATGTTTCCTTTTAGTGGTGTGTCCTCAAATGTCTGGTTATTATAGACATGTAAAATTTAAAAGAAAGACTCAAAAGAAATTCCCAGAATCATATATTCCTATTCTAAGTAGGTCTCAGAACATTGATATATCAACTGTAGGGAACAATTTTCTTTTGACTGTGATTGTTAAGTGGGGCAGAGGGCTGGGGAAAAGAGAACAGAGCAGATGGCAGCTTGCAAAAACACTTAACAGCATTCAAATTTTTTGTGAGTTGCAGTAACTATTAGCCTGGGAAATTGGTGAGATTATGTTGCACGTGAAATGTAAAGGCCAATTCTTACTATCCATAAGTTTGCTTAAAAGCTCATCGGTTTCTCATTCATCACATTGTGCTGAATCTTACAGATTTTTGGCAAAGTGCAAGTCGCATTGAATTTGGTGAACAATACTTCCTGCCAAGTGAATTTTCTCACCACGTTACTTGAGGGTTCAACTCCCCCTGGTCAGAATCAAGTCTGATTTGCACCCCACCTTACCACTTACCATTCCTGGAGCAACCCGCCAATGCTTGGGAGATCTTGGGAGGGACCTGCATTCTAAGCATTGTGCATCGAACAAGCACTGTCAGTTTGAAGCTGCCTGGCATGGATCCTGACACTTCTCCTGAGGAATCTCACTATGTTACTTGAGAAAACAGTGAGCAAGATACAACGAGATGGCAAAGTGGCTAGCACTGCTGCCTCATAGCACCAGGGATCAGACTTCAATTCCAGCCTGGAGTTTGCACATTCTGGCTGTCTGCATGGGTTTCCTCCCACTGTCCAAATATGTGCAGGTTAGATGTGAGATTACGGGGATAGGGTCAGGTGCTGTGTTTGGATGGGATACTGTTTGAAGATTTGAGGGGCTGAATGGCCTCTTTATGCACTGCATGAATTCTATAATCTTATCAAGATGAGCCTTGCCAACCATCTCACCCGGATCTACCACTCATCTCCCATAAGGCTCAGGGCCTGGAAAGGCTCTGACCATGCACTTTTCTTACGTTGCACTGTTTCTTCACTGAATCCTTTCTAATGATAAACTCTACTGCTTGACCAGCTCCATCCACCTCAACTCCCAATTACACAGTGGTCTGAATCAGTAGAACCCTGGTATCCCGTTCAACCTTAAATTGAGCTTCAGACCCTACATTCTATGCATTCTGTTTGCGCAACATCAACTTTGCTGAGGTCTTTGTCACAGTCCTCCGATTCTTCCCACCCCCCGCAGAAATCACACTAATTCAAAACCTGCTCATGTATATCTCATCCAGCGGCAAGTTTTGCTCACAGAGACGTAATTGAACAATTTTAAACTTGTCAAATCCCTCAATGGCATCACCCCTCCCCCTTTCTGTAACTCCCTCCAAGATATCTTCACACATCTATTTCTAACCTTTTGAGCATCCCCACGTTTAATCTTTTCACAGCGATAGCTGGTCTTCAGCTACTTCTGTCCTAAACTTTGGAATTCACTTCCTAAACCTCTCCACCTTTCTCTTCATTTTTAGAATTCTCTTTAAAATCTACCATTTTGACCAAATGTTTTTGCAACACTCCAATTAACTCATGTAGCATTGTGTCAAACATTGTTCAATTACACTCCTGTAAAGTAATATGGAAAGTTTTGCTATTTTAAAGGAAATGTATGGAAACAAAGTTGAGATTCCCTCACCCTCCTAATGTGTCAATCCAATAAAGCATTAAATTTCACATGACCTTTTTCAAATCCCTTCAGGTTCTCATGATCCTAATTTGGAAATCTTAATTTGCACTAGACCCCAACCACTTCATGAAAATCCACAATTTCAACAGACTGTGTTCACTGCATACCCAAATACTGAACTACAGAAGCAATCAGCCCAACATCCACAAACAAAGCTGCATTGGAACATTATTTCAATGTTCTAATATTTCGACTATCACCTGATGAAGGAGTGATGCTGCAAAAGCTAGTGTGCTTCCAATTAAACCTGTTGGACTATAACCTGATGTTGTGTGATTTTTAAACTTTGTACACCCCAGTCCAACACCGGCATCTCCAAATTATTTCAATGAGCCACCACATACTGCAGCATAGAGGAATTACAAAGAGCAGAGGAAAATCATCTACACACTGTAATCAAAAAGAACGGGTACCCAATGAACACAGTCCGCTGATGTCTCAGCAACAAATCCAAACAAGCAGACAAAACGTGTCCAGAAACCCTAGCCACTCTCCCCTACATCAAAAACATCTCAGAAATGGCTGCCAGACTACTTAGACGTCTTGGCATCATGGGTAGCCTAGAAACCCACCAATACACTAAAACAGCAGCTAATGAACTTGAAAGACCTTATACAGACAACAAGCAGAACTAATATCATTTACAAAATACTTTGCAAGAACTGTAGCAAACACTACATTGGACAAACAGGCAGAAAACTAGCCACCAGGATACATGAACATCAACTAACTGCAAAAAGACGTGACCCACTCTCACTAGTATCTTTACACATACAGATGAGGAAGGACACCACTTTGACTGGAACAACACATCTATCCTAGGACAAGCCAAACATAGACACGCACGAGGATTCCTAGAAGCATGGCACTCCAACCAGAACTCTATCAACAAACACATTGACTTGGATCCCATTTACCACCCTCTGAGAAAAAGAACAAGAAATGACATCACCAAGGAAACCTTAACACATAACTAAAAAGCGGGCCATACCACCAGTGCTTCACCAGAGGCTCACTGATGATGTTACCTAGTATGGTGACAGAACATCTGAAAACGAACCTTACAGCTCAGCAAGCAAACTTACATCATAAGTTTAGTCTATTTATATTAGATGTCAGCCAAGACTTAGAGGATAACTTTCTTATCTATGAAGACAGAAGATTGTAGGATCATGACCAACTCCCAAGGCTGGATCACAAAACTAAAGCTAGACTACTTCCAGTGCATTACTACTGTTACAGTTTCCTGACTTACAACATGAAAAATATCCTAGGCATACAAACAGTGTCATTCCATCTCAGATCAACCAATCATGACTAAAAATGTGAAGAACCTCACAAAGTTTGGTAAATGTTTAGCTAATGTCTGTCCTTTTGGGTGAATGCAAGAATTTCCTGGTCCCTATTCTGCTGACATCATTAGTGATATGGTAAATTGTGAGGAGGAGAACCTGAAACTACATCATGGTATGGATAGGTTGTTCAGATGGCAGAACAATGACAAATGGAATTTAATCGTGAAAAAAAAAGTGAGGTAATGCATTTTAAGAAGACTAACATGGTAGCTCAGTGGTTAGCACTGCTGCCTCACAGCACCAGGGACCCGGGTTCGATTCCCACCTTGACCGACTGTCTGTGTGGAGTTAACACATTCTGCCAGTGTCTGCGTGGGTTTCCTCCGGGTGCTCCAGTTTCCACCCACAATCCAAAAATGTGCAGGTCAGGTGAATTGGCCAAGCTAAATCGCCCACAGTGTTAGGTGCATTAGTCAGGGGTAAATATGGGGAATGGTATGGGTGGGTTACTCTTCGGAGGGTCGGTGTGGACTTATTGGACCAAAGGGCCTGTTTCCATACTGTAGGGAATCTAACCTAATCTAGTCTAACAAGACAAGGCATACGTATTAAATGGTAGGACCCGAGGAAGTAAAGAGGGTCATCATGTGGATATGCATAAATTCTCAAGACCATTAGGATAGGTTGATAAGATGGTTAAAACAGCATATGGGACACTTGCCTTTAATAGTCAAGGCATCAAATACAAGAGCAAGGAGGCAATGATGTAGCTGTATATAACATTAGTTAGACCTCGGCTAGAGTACAGTGTGCATTTCTGGTGACTCCCTGTAGAAAGGATGGGCCAGAGGGGATTCACCAGGATGTTGTTTGGGCTGAAGCTATGAAGAGAGACTAGACAGGCTAGGGTTGTTTTTCTTAAAACAGGAAAGTCTGAGGGGTGATCTGATTGAGGTGTACAAAGTTCTTAGGCGCATAGATGGGATAGATGGGAAGAAACGTTTACCCTTAGTAGAGGGGTTAATAACCAGGCATAGAGGGTTGTGGGTATCTGAAATTTGCTGTCTTAAAGTGGTGGGAGAGGCAGGAACCTTCAAGAAATTTAAGAATGATTTAGACAGACACTTGAAATGTGACTGCACATAAGGTTGTGGGGCAAGTGCTGGAAAATGGGATTAAAGCAGATGGACGTTTGAAAACTGGCTCAAACGCAACACCATGGGCCGAAGGGACTCTCTCTGAGCTGTAAAACCTCTATGACTCTGTGTAGGTGAAGAGCAGGGGAGTTTTCCTGGCCAATATTTATCATTCAACCAACATTACACAAAAGAAAACAACAGATGATGCAGTCAGCATCACCCAACCTGCTTGCAGGACCATGCTGTGCACAAGCTGGCTGCTGTATTTCCTAAAATAAAATGGTGACTATACTTCAAAAGCACATCACTGGCTGGTGAGGCAATGGAGTGCACCAAAGTAGTGAATGACACAATAGAAATCCATCTCAACATTTGTGAATATGAAAGCATCAGGAAGTACATATGGCACCACAATCTCCAAACTAATTAAAGAATATCTACTACATTAATGAAAGAGGGAAAAAAAAACCTCCCTTAGTCAATCTGAGATTATTTATTAATTTTATATTAGGTTACCAAACAGGGAAACTTATCCCCTGATCCAGCTGCTTCCATTTCCCTTCAGGTCATGCTGAAATGATAAGAATATTGCAGCTGTCACATTGTAATATGTACCACTTCTGGGTCTGGTTTAGTCAGGAAAGCCTGAATCATTGTTTTATTCCGTCTAAAACGAGGCCGATCAGCCTATTGTGCCTGGATTGGCTCTTTGAAAGAGCCATCCAATTAGTGCCCACTTCTTTCTCTCAGACCTGCAAAGTTTTCCCAATGCTGCTGGCGTAGTCTCACCAAGACCCTGCTCAGTTGCAGTAAGACTTCTTTGCTCCTGTACTCAAGCCCTCTTGCAACGAAGGCCAACAAACCTGTTGTCTTCTGGACCGCTTGCTACATCTGCAAGTTTACATTCAGTGATCTGAATGTCCTTGTACATCAGTCACTACGCACATCAACTTCTCCCTCTCAGCGGTTAAAATAATTTCTGATTTTCACACTGAAGCATATAACTTCATATTTACTCACATTGTACCACATCAAATGGGTATGTGCCCACTCACTCAACTTGACTAAGTCACCACGAAATCTTCCCACAAATCCACCCAGTTTTGTATCATCAGCAAAACTTGAAAATATTACAATTTCCCTTATTCAAATTATTAAAATATATTGTGAATAGTTGGGTCGAAGCAGCAATCCCTGCAGTACCCCATTTGTAATGGTCTTTCACTCACAAAAAAATGGCTCATTATTCATACTGTTGTTTTCTGTTTGCCCTCAATCCATGTCAGCATATTACCAACAATCCCGCGAGCTCTGATTTTGAGCAACGACCTCTGAATGTGGGATTTTATTAAAAGTTTTCTGAAAATCCAAACACATCCATTGGCTCTGCCTACCTATTCTGCCAGTCATGTCCTCAAAAAACACTAATAGATTTGTCACACATGATTTGCCTTTATTAAATCCATTGACTTTGTGTAATACCATTGGGTTTTTTTTTAAATGTCCTGTTCTCACATCCTTATAAGAGATGCCCATCATTTTCCTATCACTAATTTTAAGGTCTGCAGTATAATTCCCGTTTTTTGTGCCTCCCTACTTTTATAAACAGAAGTTACAATCGCCAACCACCAATAAGCTGGGACTTATTTGTTCTTGAACTGATGGCAATCTCCTTTAATACCCTGGATGTAAATTATCAACCCCTGGGGATTTCTCGGCTTTCAGTCCCGTTTATTTCTCCAGCCCTGATTTATTCTTACACTGATAATAATTTTCTTCAAATTTCTTCTTCCCGAAGGACCCTAGCACCAGCGTACCCACTCCTTTATTTCTTTTCTAAACCTCCAAGGACCACACAGACCAATGACTTCCAGAATGGAAGATCAATGCTGCGAATGAGGTCAGCATGCTGACCACAGTGCACAGACCCTCGGAGCAAACGTGGGCATGCACACCCAGGCAGATTAGAGGAGAGTTTGGCTAGCACTTTCAAGAAGCTTTTTGTGACTTCTGTAGACAAATAAGAAAAGTAGTTGTTTAATTACTCTACCATTTCATTATTCTCCATCATCAATGCCCCCATTCTAGACTGAAAAGGGCCTATGTTTGTCTATACCAAGCATTTCCTTTTTGCATACTTTAGAAGCTCTTACATGTTTGCTGGTACAATTGCAACATTTAAAAGGCATCTGGATGGGTATATGAATAGGAATGGTTTAGAGGGATATGAGCCAAGTGCTGGTAAATGGGAGTAGATTAGGTTAGGATATCTGATCGCCGTGGACGAGTTGGACCGAAAGGTCCGTTTCCGTGCTGTACATCTCCACGACTCTAAATCCCAGTCTTCCATCACTCCATGCATATTAAAATCCTTGCTTCAAAACCTTCCATGGTCATGCTGACCACACCCTGCCAATCTATCCTCTCGCCACACACACACACACACACACACACACACACACACACCCCAAAAAAGTGTCTGTAGCACTCCTGATGCAGCAGTGTCAAGCAACACAATCAATGGTTTGTCCTTCCCAATGGCGATGGTCAATGGTCACACAGATGAACTTCCTAAGGATGTCCTTTAAACATTTGCATGGGGCATTCATATTCCATTCACTACTGTTCAGCCCTCCGCACATACAAGCTTGAGCAGACAACCATCATCTATCCAGGGAACACAAAAATGACAAAAAAAAGGTGGGAAGGCAAGTGGTCACAAAAGGAGTCCGCAGAGAGATACAGACAGATTAAGCAAGGGTGCAAAAACTTGGCAGATGGAATAAAGTGTGGGAAAATGGGAGGTTATGAATTTTGAATACAGAAGAATACAGAGCTGAATATTAATCAAATGGAGAAAGACTGCTGAAAACTACAGAGCAGAGGGATTTGCAAGTCCTTTCCATGAATCACAAAAGGTTAGCATTCATCTTCCACAGGTAATGGGAAGACAAGTGGAATGTTGGCCTTTATTTCAAAGGGAATTGCTGAAACTACACAGGTCACATCTGGAATACTGTGAACAATTTTCATTCCCATATCCAAGAAAAGAGACACGGGATTTAAAGGCAATCCAGGCAAGGCTTGCGGACCCCAGCCCAGGAATGGAGGGACTGTCTTATGAGGTGAGGTTCAAAAGGTTGGGCTTGTATCCACTGGAGTTGAGATGAATGAGAAGAGACATCATTTTCACATACAAGATTCTTAGAGAACTCAACTGGGTAGATCTGGAAAGTTTTCTTGCCTCTGTGGGACAGCCTAGGACCAAAGAGCATAATCTCATTGTAAGGAGCTGCACAGTTAAGACAAAGATGAGAATTTTTTTTTGCCCAAGGGCATTGAATCGGTGGAGTTCCTTACTACAGAGAGCTGTTGAGCTGCGTCATTAAAAATCTGGCTATCTCAGCCTTGACAATAAGTAGAGTATGTAATAAGAAATAGGAATCGGCAAAGGCTTGATTGGTGGAAGGGCCTGTTCCGAGGGTTATGGAGAAAGGGCAGGAAAGTAGAGTTGAGGATTATCAAATCAGCCATGAGCTCACTGAATTATGGTTAAATTTGATGGGTTGAATGGGCTAGTTCTGCTCCTTGTTCTTATTGTCTTAGGTCATGTCATCTGCCAACATAATTAGATTTGTAGGAGAATGGTCATGATACCAGTGAACTTAGTGGTTCACAAGACTTCAATGTTTGTGATGCAGTGGATGTTGAAGATGCTGTGGAGCCAGTGCCGGTGAAAATGCTCTGCAAGGCACATATGACAGTGGTACAGAACCATATCTCAGTAACACACAGAAAGGGTGGCGAGGACGACACCTTTGCATGCTTAAGAGTTTGTTCTGTGTTGCAAACTTGTGGGTAGTGCACACTCATTTGTACAGAGTCTGCCAAATACACTGTTTACTTTATAGTCTACTGTCAACTTCTGGGTCTATGGCACATCAAATGAAACGATGCTCCCCCAAATAGTTAAATTGCATGATGAGATTCAGCTTGATTCCCTTGATGACAATGCATGGCAATATCTCTTCTTCTGAGGGAGCAGGCTGATGCAGAACTACTGTTTTCTTTCAACTTATTTTTAATCTGAAGAATCGTACTACCTCAGAGAAGTGTGTTGTTATATGTTGACTGGTGGTGAGCCAATCGTTACAGAAAAGAATCATCTTTGAGATTATCCTGTGTTACTGAATCCAAAAAGATTCTTTTTGCCCTTTACCTTCCCTCTTCATTTTGTCATCTTTGGTTCTCAAAATGTCTACATCCGACCCACATACACAGTCTCTATCTAGTTCAATCCAGGGAATCAGTCTCCCAGGAGATACCAACGTTGCATACTTTCAGCATATCTTTTGCTTGATTCTGGTGCCCTTTGGTCAATCTCCCCTGACTGAGCTGGGAGAAGACTACTAAGCTTTGGAAGCCCGATATCTGATATCTGATATCTGATATCTGAAATGTATGACCAATGCAATGATACTAATGGTGAAATGATTGTAGCCTCTGTGCCTGCTTACGAGAGGACATGATGTTGCTGCATCTGTTCTCCCACTTGGTATGTAGTATCTTTTACAGACAACAATGACGAAATAATTCCAGACATGTCCCTTGTACACTTCCTACATTTCACCTCCCCCATGCTGTAAGATAGGGAGCATGACTGGGTGGTACAACACGTTTGATGTTGAAACCTTCAAATAAACACACACAGTCGGAGATTAAATAATTTACTACTTATTTGATAACTAAGTTGCACTCCAGCAGGGAGCTTGTTCTGGTCTGAGTGTGATAGCTAAGAATATTGAAAAAGAGAGAGAGCGTTGGGGTGATGACAGAACCTTGTTTGATTCCTGTCTTAAACAAAGGAGTATGTAATGGACCATTTTATCAGAGGAAATGAGGAGAGGGGAGGTCATAGAGAGATTTAAACACAAGGATGTGAATTTTATGATCCAGGTATTGTTTAACTGGAAGCCAACGTAAGCCATCGAGCACAGGGGTGATGCGTGAGCAGGCCTTTGTGAAGTTTGGATGCCTGACAGTTCTATTTTGATAATGACTTTAAAAGCATGGAAGACAAATTGTTATTAAACAGAAGTTTATATATGCTTCAGAATGTGGTGGGGATGGGTAAGAGAGAGGGGGGGGTGGGGAGGGGGAGGAGAGAGAGAGACAGAGAGAGAGAGAGACAGAGAGAGAGAGAACACAAAAAAAAAGGCCTTGGCGTGAATCTTAAAATAAATTCTTTGCCACTTTTTCAATGACAGTACTAACCCTTACTGGGACAAATGGACTAAGAACCACAAGGGGAATAAAAAGCCACAGTTAATCAACAATTGACCTTTGTACCATTCCTCACTTTATCTTAAACCTGAAGTATGGGTGGGGCACAACTGCTTGACAGAAGTTGAGAACAGTGTTGTAAACGATTACAGCCATTGGTAATGCATTTATAAACAAGTTTCATATCTAATGGACTTGTTTCAATATTTACTGAAGAAATCATTCAAATACATTTGTTAACAGAACAAAGAGTGCCAAGGCCAATTCTCCTTTGCTGCAACCATTTTAATCACATTGAAAGAACCTCTTAATACACTTGCCTGCTGCAATAAGAGTGCTACAATTTTACTATTGGAAATTACACCAATGGAGTCATCTCACCCTGCAATCCCAACACTAACTTTTCCATTAAATTCCAAAACCACAGCTTCTGAGTTCATGAAAAATTTGGCTATGCACTGCTAATCACAGAAGTCAAGAACAGGCTCCTGGGTCGAGACAATGCAAAACGGATTAATTTTGGACACTGCTCTGCTTATCATTAACTGGCACCTACTTGAACAGGACTGTGCCAGTTGATTAAAATTTCCACTTGATCAAGAGATCCACATGATCAATGTTAAAAACACACACTAAGCACTAGAAATGTAATGCAGAGGGTATACACATTAGTTAAAATTTACAGCATAAATCACATAAATAATAATGCACTTTGTCTGAGATTAAAAACTTACCAACAGAGAGCCTTCTCACTCACACCCTCCACTGACTACTCAGAGATTACGATAATATGGTCAACTTCCAGTCTTTCAGCTGTATAATTTTGCCTGTTTAAGAATGTGTCAGTTCATAACTGACACATTTGTGGGCGGCACGGTGGCACAGTGGTTAGCACTGTTGCCTCACAGCGCCAGAGATCCGGGTTCAATTCCCGCCTCAGGCGACTGACTGTGTGGAGTTTGCACGTTCTCCCCGTGTCTGCGTGGGTTTCCTCCGGGTGCTCCGGTTTCCTCCCACAGTCCAAAGATGTGCAGGGTCAGGTGAATTGGCCATGCTAAATTACCCGTAGTGTGAGGTAAGGGGTAAATGTAGGGGTATGGGTGGGTTCGCTTCGGCGGGTCGGTGTGGACTTGTTGGGCCGAATGGCCTGTTTCCACACTGTAATGTAATCTAATCTAATCTAAAAAAATAACCTGGTTAAAACTAAGTTTACTCCCAAACTCCCCATCCTTTCCCCATCAGATTTTTATGCGAGGTGCATTTACGGCTTGGATTTTCACCATGTCAGCTTGCAGGCAATGGGAAATGTCCCAAACTAACCATTCTGCCTCAGAAGAAGGTGCCTGCAAGGTTAGGATCTTCATTATGGTGGACTGGGTTCAAGCTGTCCCATCAGCGGTAAAAGTTCAGAAGCATTCACAGAGCTGGGATGCCAAGGCCAGCTATTTATAAAAGGTTTGTGATACTGTGGCATTTCATTGCAGTTATAATGAAAACATTAGGGCCCTCCTACATTCACCCTTAACATCTCCTGATCCCTTAAAACACTGCCCATGCCCTCTCATAACCCCTGTGCCAAGCTATGTCCCCAGAATACACCATAGGGCTGTTCATAATTCCCACATTAAGGATTGCCCCTCCATTCAATCTCCATGTCTCCACAGACCCTTAATGCAAAGCTACAAATTTCGTGATTGACATCATCATGTATCAATAGCACAATCCATTACTGCTCGAAACCTCTAACTTGTATAAATAGACTTCATGCAGTTGACAGAGGAGGTCAAAGAGCTAGAGTTGTCTGTCAGCAATTGGGGTTCAGCTGTTTCAATAGTCTAATGGAGGTCTGTGCACTCAACCAATCCTCACTATTTGTTCTTGAAATGTTTACTTTGAAAAAAGTTGGAAGTTATGAAAGAATTCCTGTTGTTTAACAGTTTTTATAAACACACCTTATTGTCAATACAGGGTTCACTGGCTCTATCTAGTGGGTAAAAGGGGCATGGAAATACAACAGCTTGCCCTGGAGGATATGCTTGGCATATGGATTACAGTTAAGAACAAGGTGGAATTGCCAATTATAATGCTTCACATTCTAATTGGCTCCCTGGTGTTTTACTAGCTTGGGCAAAATATAAATAGCACTGTTACTGTCTGTGTTAAAGTCGTATTGACAAAGAGCCATAGATATTTACCTAACTTCAAGACCATAACCAAAATGAAAGCAATAGGAATGGCATCTTTCACAGATACATTTTCACCCTGCTTCACTTTCCAGCGCTAATATTCTCTCAAATTCCTCAGAGCAGACACATGCTCTCGGCCACATTCATGAACATTAGCTAGCTCAGTGCATACGTGTAAAGTTCAAATATTAATATACCAATCTTACATAATCCAGATTATCAAAGCTGCATTGGATTTATTTAGGTCAGAACATGAAAACTTAAATCCCATAAAATACTAAGGGACATTTGCAACCAGGCTTTTGTTTAAAATAAAAATCACAGCAAAATCCAAGTCTGCCCCAACAACGGACATTGAAAGGACTTGTACTAGTACTCTTCATACTCCAAAATACAACACAGCCTATTCAATGCTTCTGAAGTATAGTTACTGTTGTAAAGTAGGAAATGCTGTAATCGGTCTGCACAAGCAATCTCCCATTAACAATAATGTGCAACATAGGCTGGAAAAACCAGAAAACCTCTCCTAATTCTCCTCAAATAAGGGCTGGGGAATCTTCTGCACCCACCTGAAAGAGCAGGCAGGCCTTAGGCTCACTACCTCTTCCAAAATTATAACACCACCCACCGCAACTGTGGGGCACCCCCTCATCTCTGCACTGCCTGTATCAGCCTAGGTTAGGTATTCCAGTCTCAGGAACAATGTTTACAAACCCACAACTTTCTAACAAGGGGGGGGGACAGACATAAATGTTACCCATTGAGTCACAGCTGACAAGTCATACCAATAATTTATTTTAATTAAATCCTCAATATAAAATGTTTTGGGAGAAATCACTCAAAATCCTATTGAAACTGGTGGAAGGTGAGCCTCACCAGAGTTTTCCCAGGACCTTGAAGAGCAATTTCAAGCAAACACCACACTCAAATCTGTTCACATCAAGTTAAATAGCATTAAATTAATTTATTGCCTTCATAGAATTATCCTAATTGGAGATTATATAATTGTTTTCCTTACCTGCTTTTTCCAACACCTGACGTAACTTATGCTGTGATACAGTTCAAGGCTTTGTTCTCATTCATTACAATATCAATTTCTATTAGAAATCATGGGGACTTTGTTCCTGCTTTCTAGAGTTAGGGATGGGCCTGATCAATCTTCTCACTGGAATACGCCAACTCAACTTCCAAATAAAACCCTAACACAGCAATCATTCTAGTATTTGAAGTATAATGGAAAAAACATAAACCTTATCAGAAACACTCAATACTGATTAGAATGATACAGCACAGGATGCCATTTGGGCCGTTGTCAGCCTCTTAAAAAGAACTAGGAGAAAGTGAGGACTGCAGATGCTGGGGATCAGAGCTTAAAAATGTGTTGCTGGAAAAGCGCAGCAGGTCAGGCATCATCAAAGGAGAAAGAGAATCGACGTTTCAGGCATAAGCCCTTCTTCAGGAATGAGTAGGGTGTGCCAAGCAGGCCAAGATAAAAGGTAGGGGCGTTGCGCCACTCCCCCAAGTCCCTCGTCCCTACCTTTTATCTTAGCCTGCTTGGCACACCCTCCTCATTCCTGAAGAAGGGCTTATGCCCAAAATGTCGATTCTCCTTCTCCTTTGATGCTGCCTGACCTGCTGCGCTTTTCTAGCAACACATTTTTAAGCTCTTAAAAATAACTATCCAATCAACTGCCCCCAACCCCCTTCAAGGGCTTAAAATTTTCAGTCAATGCATTTATCCAATTCCCTTTTGAATCTGCTTCCATTGCCCAACCTGTCATAGAGTCATAGAGATGTACAGCACGGAAACAGACCCTTCGGTCCAACTTGTTCATGCCGACCAGATATCCTAACATAATCTAGTCCCATTTTCTAGCACTTGGTCCATATCTCTCTAAACCATTCCTATGTATATACCCATCCAGATGCATTTTAAATATTGTAATTGTGCCAGCATCTACCACTTCCTCTGGCAGGTTATTCCATACATGCACCACCCTCATAAGAACATCAAAGTAGATTTGAAAGAGTGCCACAATGTGGTGATGTTAGGATAGACGATTAAGGAGATAGGAAGGCAGTGGGTTGTAAAAGATTCAGAAAGGGAATTTCAGGGATTAGGGATTTGGTGACAGAGAGCATGGCCAGCAATGAAGCTGAAAAAGTTACCCCCAGGTTCCTTTTAAAATTTTCCCTCTCACCCGAAACCTCTAGTTCTGGACTCCCCCATCCCAGGGAAAAGACTTTGTCTATTTATCCTATCTATGCCCCTCGTGATTTTATAAACCTCAATAAGGTTACCCCTCAGCCTCCAATACTTCAGGGAAAACAGCCCCAGATTAGTCAGCCTCTCCCCGTTCTCCTGAGCTCCTCACTGGTTATTTTTTCAATGATCTTAAGTTTGTCACAATTCTCTTGCTAGTCAATACAGTTTCTTCTAATTTAGTCACATCAAAACCTTGGATAATATAAGCATTAAAGTAAAAAGATGGAATGAAAGGGTTAAAATAGATGAGGCCAGGTTTGTAGTTTGAACATTGCAACAGAGGTCACAGCATAAGATGTTATCAAACCTCAAAAACTGACCAATGTTCAGTCAGAAAGTCATCTGAATCCTGACCCATGTTAAAGCTTTGCAAATCCCAATCGAACCACAGACAATAAATTTTAAGGTAGCATTTTTCAGCACTGGCTCCTACCACAATTGTGTCCTCACTTTGTACCTTGTGCAGTCAACATCAGGTATTGATATTGGCCCAGACAGAATGAATCTAAAGGTTTCACTTTTCACGTTGTCGCTTGTAAGGATCACATTACAGTATATGACAATTCCCATGTGTACAATGGGGTAAACTGGCGTAAACACAGGAGCTGATACATGACCCAACCTCCCCATGGTCAAAACTGAACAGCAGCAATATATATGTACACAGTGCTTTTCATGTGGTTAAACAACCTAAAGTGTTTCATAAGAACACCAAAGTAGATTTGAAAGAATGCCACAATGAGGTGATGTTAGGATAGGCGATCAAAGGTAGCTTCTTAAGGAGTGTCTTCAATGTGGAGATAGGAAGGCAGTGGGTTGTAAAAGATTCAAAAAGAGAACTTCAGGGATTAAGGATTGGGTGACAGAGGGCATGGCACCAATGATGCAGCAATTAAAACCAGAGATGCAGTAAAGACCGAAATTGGAGCAGTCTAGAGAGCTCAGTGTGGCTGGAGGCAGTTACAAAGATCGAGAGTGGTGAAGCAATGGAAGGATTTTAAAAACAAGGAAGTCACTTCTAACTGGGAACCAAAACAGATTAATGGGGCGATGAATGAACACTCTTGCTGCAAGTTAGGATATGGGCAGCGGAAATTTGAATGAACTCAAGTTTGCAGAAGCTGCAAATCAAAAGGCAGGCAGAACACCAATGCTTTCATTACCTGTAAGTTTATTATTCAGAAGGATGGGGTGTTCAGGAGTATAAGTTTCTAGCATAGCAACAGGTCACTGAAACTAAAACAGTCCCTACTGGCATTTAGGATCAACTCGACCCTCTTCCACCAGTATTCATCTAAATCCACCATTGTAACCTTTTCTCTCCTTCTCCCTCAGAAGTTTATCCCATTTCCCCATAAAATCAATCATGATTATTACCTTCAACCAACTTCTGATCATTCTTTGAATAAAGTAGTTTCTCCTGAAATCCCTTTTGGACTACTTGGTGACTATGTTATATTTTCAGTCTCTCGTCATACTTTACCTGACAAGAGGGCACATTCGCTCTGTACCCACCCCATCAAAACCTTTCTTAATTTTAAAGACCTCCATTAGGTCAACCGTCAGCCTTCATTTTTCTTTGAGGAAACCCTCTCAGTTCTTTCCTGTAACATATGCAGAGATACTCTGTAAAATATCTTGACAGTCACTTGAGTGGATTGAGGCAGAAATTATGATTAATGCAAATTTGTCTGTCTTGAAGGGTACTGAATACAGCACAAGATGAAAACCTAGAAATTACAGAACAGGAATACAAAAAGTTGACGAAAAAGTTAGTAATGGAAGATAATTCATTGAGGGTAAAAACCAAAATTCATCTGGGTTTATGAGACGTTGGCACTGAAGAACTAACACAGATTTATTTTTGTTGAAAAAATGCTTAGAATTGATGGAGGTTTTTTGCCATGGTTACAAAGACAAGACTTTCACAAGAAGAGACAACATGTGCCCACTGTGAGAACACTTGGCTTTGAAAACATTTCTACATTAAAAGGTGCTATGTCATGCCAGTAGCTGTTGAATTGCTAGAAGATTTTCGAGACAAAATACAGAATAGTGATAGGAGAAGTTACTTAAGTCTCCCATTTAAGACAGATGAGGAGGAATTCTCTATTTTACATGGTAATGGAATCTATAGAATTCTTTACAGCAAAACGTTGTCAAGAAGAATATTGGAGACTGAGTATGACAAATTTTTAAATCAGCAATGAAATCTAGGGTTATAGGGGAAAAGCAGGAAAGTGGACTTAAGAATCATCAGATCAACCTCAATCTCATTAAATGCAGAAGCAACTGAATGGGCCAAATGGCCTAATTCTGCTCCAACATCTTATGGTCTTATTAATGTCTATGCTGTGCCCATTTAGGAGACAAACTGGTAGCTAGCTAGAAGCCTTCGAATCTCCTTAAAAATCTAACACAAAAATAATTCTAGTACTAAAAAAAACATTTTACCCAAAACACACATCTCACTACTGCAGCACAGGTGAAAAACGCACAAGGTTTTCCCATTACAATTGTGTGGATTTACATCATTCCTTTCTACAATCAACCTGAGAAATGCAAAATGTTTCCCGCAGAAGTTATACATTACCGTCCCAAAACATTGAGCAAGCCATTTATCTCAGGCTTTCCAGGAATCTCACTGCAGATGGTCCTGCCTGAATATACAATATATAATTTTAACAAAAACAAAACACAACATAAGGCAATCTAGCCATAAGGGATATACTCAATTCTATTCTTTTTGTTCCAGAATTCCTGTACGTTAAATATTAACATTATTCCAAAGAAAGAAAACCTACATCCGAATACACCCACAGGTGACAATTACAGGTCAGTAATGGAAGCTATCCATCGGCCCCTCCCCATGTTTAGGGATATCAGTAACCAATCAAAAAACAACATTACAATCAACGTTACAAGGAATGTTGCAATTAGCACTCGGAGAACTTTGTGAGGGGGTGATAACCAGGTAAATTTACTGGATCTTCCACTAACACCTTCTGGAACAGCTCCACTCTCGGCTCCCCTATTTAACACAGGTGCTTAGCTGGCAGCAAGTGTGACAGGTATTCAATCTGACTGCAAAAGTAAATGCAGAAGCTAGTCTTGATTGTCCAGTTTGCTTCTAACAAAGTTGGGAAAAAAATAAAAGTTGAAAAAGGGAAGTAAGTATATAAGGGAATTAGATGAGCTAAATACGAGTCCAAAAAATTGAACTTTGCAGAACGTAATGCAAGTTTATGCATGTCCTAAAGTTGTCATGACCAGAGAAGTCAAGACTTACCAGAACACATGAGAATCAATAACATATCTGAGGAAGCTTCGAAATGGGCTTTCCCATGGTTTCAAAATGATTTGAAAAGAAATTGCTTACACCAAAGCAGTTCTCCCTTTTGTTTTAAGACTCCAAAGTATCATGCAACAACTTTCATTTATGTGGCACCTTTAAGAAAACTAAAGACTTGCATTTCTTCAGTGGCTATCAAAAGCACTAGAGGAGGTAAAGTGATTTGTAGCCAATTGAAGTACTTGTTAAAAATGTAGTTACACTTGTAGGAAAGTAATGAACACTCCTGTGCACTCGAGAGCAATATGGGAAAAGGCCAAAGGCAAGCTTGGAAAACTTTGAAGTGACAGGTTTGGACAGTGGAGACAGACAAGTTCCAGGTGGAAGTAGAGATGCCAATTTTGCTTGGCTGTGCTCCAAGCGGTTTTGTCATGCATCATTTGCAAATATTCTTGCACTGCACAGCGCGTCTATTACTGCCTGGCCCGACCTGCTCACTGAGCAGGTATGAACATCTCCCTAATCATCGTTCCTTCTCACAACTGTTGAGAGATTTTTCAGAAGCAGTACTGACTAATGCAAAGGGAATTAAAGCATTGGAAACTCCAATCCAATGCTTCCTCTGCTTGACTTGTGAAGGATTGACATTTCAAAACAAGAATCCCTGTCTGCAAAATAAACCTATGATCACCTTAACCTCTAAATCTAGAAAGAAGCATTGAAATCAGGACAAGAAGCGAGCCTTTTGGCCATTCAGGTCTGCTCTGCCATTCAATAGGATCATGGCTGATCATTCAACTCAGTACCCTATTTCCACTTTCACCCCATACCCTTTAATCCCTTTAGCCCTGAGATATCTCTCTCAGATATTTATAAATCTCCTTGAAAACATTTAATGTTTTGTCCTCAATTACTTTCTGTGGCCGAGTATATCAGTAGGATTAACATTAGCTACCCACCAATCCAGAGGAGCTGTTCTAGAATCTATACATACTTGCAATGGTGGTCATCTTTTATCAACTATTTCTAGGGCCACTTCCTTAAATACTCTGGTCGTAGATTACTGGACCATGAAGATTTGTTGGCCTTGAATTCCCCCAATCTCTCTGACACTAATTCCCTACTAATACTGATTTACTTTAGTTCTTCTTCCTCACTAGACCATCCAAATTTTTGGCATGTTCTTGGTGTCCTCCCTTGTGAAGGCAAAACCAAAATAAGCATTGAAGTGCTCTGCCTTTTTTTTTGATTTCCATAAATGGCATTCCCTGTTTCTGACTGTAAAGGGACCTACATATGTCTTCACCATTCTTTTTCTCTTCATATACCTTTGGAAACTTTTATGATCAATTTGAATGTTTCCAGTTTACTCTCATACTCTATTTTTCCCCTCTTAATCAATCCCTTTGTGTTCTTTTTCTGGAATCTAAACTACTCCCAATTCTCAGCTTTCCAGCTTTGTTACAGCAATTTGTACACCCCTACCTTGGGTCTAATACTATCCCTAATTTCCCTTATTAGCCATAGCCAGACCATCTTTCCCATTTTATTTTTGTGCAAGACAGGAATAGACAATTTTTCCAGGTCCTCCATGCACTCAGTAGGCATTTGCCATTGCTTATCTATTATCACCCTTTAAGTAATACTCCCCAATTTATCACAGCCAACTCACATCTCATACTATTTTAGTATCCTTTATTTAGATTCAGGACCTTAGTCTCACAATCAACTATGCCATCACCATCTTTAAAGCATTTTATCATATTGTGGGTCATCCCTAAGGGGTCTTGCATAGCTAGACTGCCAATTATTCCATTCTCATTACACAGTACACAGTCTAGGATGGCCTGTCCTCCAGTTTGTCGCCTGGATCAACATGTTGAGCAACCATCTTGTACACAATGCAGGAATTCCTCCTCTATATTATTGTTACTGATCTAATTTAATTAGCCTGTATGCAAATTAAAGTCACCTATAATTATAACTGTACTTTTATTGCTTGCATCTCCAATTTCCTGCTTAATGTCTTCCCCAATGTTACCACTATACTATGGATGTCTATTTACAAACTCCACTATCATTTTCTGCCCCTATGGTATTTCTCAGATCGAATCAGCACATGTTAATATATCCACATTTTTGTAATTCGCGAATCAGTCATTCAATACAAAAATTTGGAAAGGCATCTTTTTATTTCTTTCATTTTTGGACCATGGACTAAAAAAGAAGGTAAAGGCAAAATACTGCAGATGCTGGAAATCTGAAACAAACAGATTGCTGGAGAAATTCTGGCAGCATCAGCAGGTGGAGAGAGAAAGAGTCAATTTTGAGAGTCTGGACTAACTCCTATATATAAAGAAGTTGAGAAAATTATCAAACCAAAACTTGACCTCAAGCCACATGTGGAGATATTGGGTCAAACGTGAGGTCAGAAGCTGGATCAGAGAGGTACAGATCTGCACTGGAATGAGTCTCCACTCAACCAGATAGATAGAGACCTGGGGAATGCTAGAGCCTGTCAGTCAAATCATCTGATTTGGGTACTATTTTCACTGAGGATAGGTGGCACCGTTGCCATAGGAGTGACTGTTTCAAGTAAAGTACCCTAATAGGAAGGTCATCGTTACCATAACCCCTCATAAAACGTGAATGATAAGATCTTTGAGCTTTATCTGACAGTGTCCCCATTCAGTGGATCAAACACCATTAGTATTCAACTGGCCTCTGAGCAGGAGACCTATCCATCACCTTTCCCACTGATGGTGAGATGGTACTGCAATGGAACAGGGGGCTACTCCACCTCTACCATCCATGGCTGTTTTCCATACTCCCCCATCTCCAAACCTTTCCTACAGGGCTGGTAAATATTGACCCACTGGTGTTTACTTTGTAATCACAAGCATCCAAGAAGCTCCTGGTGTAACAGGTTTGAGGAGCTGAATGGTCTTTCAGTTTCTCCAACACTCCAAGTCAGTACATTTAATTTTACAAAGTAATTTCTAAGGAAAAATTGATCCAAAGTAAAATAGAAGCTTGATGAAGCCATGATCTTGTAAAGTTTCTCTCGTGTCAAAATAGGAGATGTGTCTTTTTAGAAAGTACAATCTAATTAAGGTCAAAAAGGTTCCGAACATTTTATAAGAGAGTTAGAGGATAAAGGAACACCATCTGCAAATGCTTACTCTCCAGGGTATACGCAGACTGACGTGTGTGTAAGGCCCAGAGAGAACAACATCACACGTCAGTGGAGTATCAGAGTGCACGTCAGAGGTCACAGGTCATTGCACTTCATAAAAATTACAGAGTAAGACTCATCAGGCTCTCAGGCACATGTCATCATTCATCATACTGATTTTAGACTCCAATCTAGTGGCATCATGGACTATGCAAGTAATCCATTGACAAGGGTAGCCAATGCATGCAAGTTCCCCTCAAGTCACACACCATCCTGACTGAACTATACTCACTTATCCTTCACTGTGACTGGGTCAAAATCCAGGAACTCTCTTCCTATCAGAACTGCAGGTGTGCAGAAATTCAAGGCAACAAGGTTTGTGTAAAGTTCTGTAGTTCGGGTGCTGGTTGTCATGGTTTTGGCTATGTTCGCTGAGCTGGGAAGTTGATTTGCAGAGGTTTTGTCCCTGTAGGACCTACGTAGGTGGCACTTTTGTTATCAAAATACATACAAGAGAAGCTGCAGTAGGAGCCTGTTCAAAAGGGCTACAACATATTTCAGCACTCCCGACCTACGAAGAGAAGAATACCTCTACAAAGTACTCGCCAAGAACGGATATCCCCGCAACTTCATCCGCAGATGCCTAGCAGACAATCAGCGTGATGAGGACATGCTATGACCCAATACACTAGCCACTCTACCTTATATTAAAAAGGTTTCGGGACTGACAGCCAGACTTCTCCAACCACTAGGATCCACGACAGTGCATAAATTGACAGCCACACTCAGACAACAACTCACCAAGATAAAAAGGACCCTATACCCATCATGTGCAAATTCCACGCAAAGACTGCACGAAACACAATATAGGGTAAACAGGCAGACAACTAGCAATCGGCATCTATGAACACCAACTTGCCAGTAAACACCATGACCAGTGGTCCCTAGTAGCCATACACTCAGATGACAAGGTCCACAAATTTGGCTGGGACAACACAATGATCATAGGACAAGCTAAACAGAGCACAGCCAGAGAATTTTTAGAAGCATGGCACTCAGCCACGAACTCCATGAACAAGCACATTGACCTCGACCCAATACATTGGCCACTACAACAAACAACTGATACCTGCAGCTGGAAGCAGCAGGAACAGAACCAAATAAATTCCAGAAGAGATAGTACAGCAGTGCTTCACAGGAGGCTCCACAGCACTGAAGAGGTCACCTCAACAGGGGACAAAACATCTGACAAATCAACTTCCCAGCTCAGCGAACATACCCACAACGATTCAAGACAACAGTTCATCACCACCTTCTCTGATGGACAATAAATTAGAGATGGACAATAAATTCTGGACTAACCACATCACTTGAATTAAAATTTATTAAAACTTAGAATTGGTATGCTGTGTGAACAAGTTTCTTCCCCTTTATTTGACATTTTAAACCTCTTCAAAAACACTCACAACCTGAAGGAATGAGAATTCACAATGATTGTCCACTTTCTAGGCAAGCAAAACAAGGTTGATTATTTATTCATTATTTTGTTGCCAAAACGCCACACAGATCATCAGTGGTCCACGTATCACACTTTAAGAACCCCCTGTAGCCGGACCTCTGTGGGATATTTGCAAATGCTAAATCAATATATCTTGTTTGCTTCTTGCTGGCTAGAAAGATCTATGCGCTATAAACTCATGTCACATCCTTTATACTGAACCTTTGATGTGGTAAAATATCCCAAAGGTGCATCATAAGTGTATTATGAAACCAATTTTGACACTAAAGCAGCATAAAGAGATGGCCACGTTAAGAGATGTAAAGATTAGTCAAGGAAATGGGTCTTAGGGAGTGCCTCACAAGCAGAACAGTAAGGAAGATAGATCAACTTATAGAAGTTCATAACATCATGAGGGGAATAGATACGATGAATAGCCAAGGTCTTTTCCCTGGTGTGGAGGTGTCCAAAACTGGAGGACATGGATTTAAGGAGAGCAGGAAAGATTTACAAAGGCATCTAAGGGGCAGCTTTTTCATGCAGAGGGTGGTGCATGTATAGAATGAGCTGCCAGAGGAAGTGATGGAGGCTGGTACAATCACAGCTTTCCAAAGTCATTTAGAGGGTTATATGAATAGGAAGGGCTTAAGAGGGATAAGGGCCAAATGTTGGCAAATGGAACTAGGTTAGCTCAGGATATCTTTGAGGAGAAAGTGAGGTCTGCAGATGCTGGAGATCAGAGCTGGAAATGTGTTGCTGGAAAAGCGCAGCAGGTCAGGCAGCATCCAGGGAACAGGAGAATCGACGTTTCGGGCATAAGCCCTTCTTCAGGAATGAGGAAAGTTTGTCCAGCAGGCTAAGATAAAAGGTAGGGAGGAGGGACTTGGGGGAGGGGCGTCGGAAATGTGATAGGTGGAAAGAGGTCAAGGTGAGGGTGAAAGGTCAGACAATACTGATGAAAAATATTTTTTTAGCGCTTCCCCTATCTCCTCTGACTCCACGCACAACTTCCCACTACTATCCTTGATTGGCCCTAATCTTTCTGTAGTGATTCTTTTATTCCAGATATACCGATAGAAAGCCTTATGGTTTTCCTTGATCCTGTCTGCCAATGACTTGTCATATCTCCTCCTGGCTCCTCTTAACTGTTTCTTTAGGTGTTTCCTGATTAACCTGTAACTCTCAAGTGCCCTACCTGAGCCTTTATATCTCATCCTCCATAGGCCTTCTTCCTCTTGACTAGAGATTCACATTCTTTAGTAAACCAGGGCTCCCTTGCTTGACCACTTCCTCCCTGCCTGACAAGTACACATTTAACAAGGACCTGCAGTAGCTGTTTCTCGAATAAGCTCCACATTTCAATTGTGCCCATTCCCTGCAGTTCCCTTTCCCATCCTACGCATCCTAAATCTTGCCTTGCAACATAATTGCCTTTACCCCAGTTATAATTCTTGCCCCGCGGTATATATCTATCCCTTTCCATCGCTAAAGTAAACATAGCCGAATTGTGGTCAGGAAACCAACCTGCATGCACTGGACAAAAACTGACCCATCTAAAGCACCCGGGGGAAGAAGATTGCAGGTTAGGAAGGCGGTGCTGAATTCGATGGATTTGACTGAGACAGGGTGTGGGGAGGGGAAATGAGGAAACTGGTGAAATCCGAGTTCATCCCTTGTGGTTGGAGGGTTCCTAGGCGGAAGATGAGGCGTTCTTCCTCCAACCGTCGTTTTGTTGTGGTCTGACGATGGAGGAGTCCAAAGACCTGCATATCCTTGGTGGAGTGGGAGGGGGAATTGAAATGTTGAGCTACAGGGTGGTTGGGTTGGTTGGTCCGGGTGTCCCAGAGGTGTTCTCTGAAACGCTCCGCAAGTAGCCGGCCTGTCTCCCCAATATAGAGGAGGCCACATCGGGTGCAGAGGATGCAATAGATGATATGTTTTCCAGCAACACATTTCTAGCTCAGGATATCTGGTCAGCATGGACATGTTGGACTGAAGGATCTGTTTCTGTGCTGTACAGCTCTATGACTGTATAAGAGGTCTCAGAAGGGAATTCCAGAGTTTAGTTGCCAGACAGCTAATGGCACTGCCATTAATGATAATACAACTAAAGTTGGAGATGGGCAACAGGCCAGAATTGCTGGGTGTTGGGGCTGGGGAAAGTTGTAGAGATAGGGAAGTGAGACCTTAGAGCGACTTGAACACAAGGAATTAACTTTTTAAAATTGAGTCATTGCTAGACCAGCAACTAATGCAAGTCAGTGAAAACAGAGGGTGAGGAGTATGTGAGACTTGGTGAAAGTCAGAGTTCAGACAGTAGAGCTTTGAAATGAACTAAAGCATGAAGAGAAAGTGCGGAGAGAGAGGCTGGCAATGGAACAGTTGAATCTAGAGGTAACAAAGGCCTGGATGAGATACATGGAGATACAGACCAAGAGTGCAGCACAAGCAATGGCCCATTAAGTTGTGGCAAAAACTAGCTAATTTGTGCACATCCAAAATTACTGGGTTGCTACGAGCGTACTAAGTATTATTCTATTGATCTTGTTCCTGTTGGACAGGCTAATATAACAAAAAATATTGGAATGGCCTAATCTCAAACTCCCATTAGTCTCGCACTGCAACCTGAAACAAAGGTCAGCACATTTGTCCAGATGCTTTGGGATTTGTCCATATGCTCTGGGACTGCACTTAACTACATCAAGAATAATTTACTTCTAACCAGTCTCCATCAGACATTCCCTATTGGCTCATTCACCATGTTGTTTACTTTTTATCCGCATCGCTGAGAAACAGTTATCGTTCGATATTGTTTGACAACCTATTGCTGGGTTTCAGCTGATGCAGTGTGAATGATTGTGATGCAAAGGTCTGACTTGAATGTCCACAATCACATTTTGAGGCGTTTCTTGTCTTCCACTTGCAGACACATCTTCCCTGGCTTGTCCAGAAGTGGCTGTACAGATTTTCCACAGAAGTTTGAAAGTTGAGACATCACCATTTGGGCCAGTGACCAGGATGCAGTTAGTTATGTTTGTAATCAACCAAGAAGTGTGTCATGGACAGCTAGGACTGTCACCAGTTTGTAGGGCATGGACAATGTTCCCATATGGACAATAGGATTTCAGGTGATGTCAACAGGTTTTGATATAAGAAGTCCTGTATCAATGCGAGTGCTTCATTATCTTTCAGCCACTGATGTTTTTTGTGGAGGGTGTGACCCATTATGCACCAAAATAGAAAGCCAGCCACATTGTGTTGGTTCCTAAGGTGGCTATTCCCAGTGGTGAATATTGACCTCATTTGTGTGGCAGCCCCTGAGCCTGGTTGAACAGCAGTTCTCAGCTCCTGGGTAAAACAGGTCAACTGAAGCAGAACATGCTGTATTGGCTCTGTTGCCCCTGGTGCCAGCTGTCAATTCCTACATGAAATTTCCTCTCATGAAGATGGTGGCTCTTGCCTTCTGGGGGCGGTTGCTGGCAGAACAAATGTACAGTCAAGTGTGATGCCAAGGAAAGAACACAGTAACTTTCACATGGCTCTCCTGTTAAAAGGAGACTCGAGAATCCGAAATGCTGTGAACCAATTCTGTGAAGAAAGTGACCTAACCCCAGGCAGTAGGCTGCAGAACGAGCAGTTAAAAAAAAAATCAATCATGCTGTGACTCGGTCTAGTACAGTTGCTTCACAAACTATTTTACCCCATAGAAGGGCCTTTGGTCAGAATGGTGAACCACATACTACATTACAATGTAAGGAAAGTCCTGTTGGTCCTCTTCCAGATTATATTTTCGGCAATTCAAAATGAGAAAAAAAAATGTATTTATACAGTGCCTTTCACAACCTTAAGTTGTCCCAAAGCACTTTGCAGTCCATGAAGTATCTCTGTTGTGTAAATCACTGTTGCAATGTAAAATAGCACAATAAGTCTGCAATCTGTGGTGGTCAGGAGATTCATGTGTCATTCAGCACTTGTACCTGAATAGACCCCTACCCAATCAATCCTAAAGAAACCCTATTCTTTCCCCATAATTCAATGAATGTCTAATTTTTCAAATATTTATCTGCTTCTCTTTTGAAGGGAATTAACAAACCTACTTCCACCACCCTTTCAGATCATAAGTCATTGTGTTTAAAAAGAACACCCCTTCTTATTTCCACCTCTGGTTCTTTGACCAATTATTTGAAATCAGTGTTTTCTGGTTACCAATCCTGACACCAGCGGAAACAGGTTTTCCTTATTTCACTCCAATGTAACCATTCACAATTTGGAACACTTCATAACTTTAGGAGGTCATTTAGGGAAAGAAATGATTGACAAAACTCAATGTAAAATCCAGTAGGATCTCCAGAACTAACCCTTTTGAGAGATGATGATATCTGAATTGTACTTCTATTAATATGTCCCTCAACATACACCACCACATGACAGCTCAAAATATTGTCTCTCTCCACGACTTTTGAAATTTGAGAGTTGCGGATTGATTTTTGCAGCCACGTTTCCACAGTCTTACTACCCTCTATATTAGGTGGCAGAATCATTTGGTAACAATATTTTGCATTGGTGTTTGGGAAATTTTTTATTCACACAGACACAGAATTAGAAGAATTCACCAATATCCCCAGAAATTATCGCTTCATTAAAGTTAAAATAACAACACCTTAAGGAAGCATTAATTTCCTGGACAGCATAATAATTAATTCGACACAAGAAACTAGGCATGGGTTGGGAACAGAAATGTTCATTTAAAAAAAAACACTTCTACACACAAAACGCCATCATGCTAAATGTGCTTTCAGTGGAATGGTGAGGTAAGAATTAAACCATTGCATGTTTGGCTCTAATTTATAATATTAAGACAGCTTGAGATACGATAGCTCATAAATGCAAATGTTTATGAAATAAAACTGATCAATTTTGAATTACATAATTGACACAGTGTTCATTACATTTGCACCCATTACCTTTTCCCCCTATGTAGTGAATCAGCACACAGGTTGGTCTGCTGTAACTTTTGCCCGCACATCAGGTTAGGCCAAGATTATTTCTATAGTTGAACTGTCTGCACAACACACCACTTGGATAAGATTGTAAGTGAGGATGGTCGCTGTAAACAGACGTACACCTGAGCATTATGTCAGCCTCTTCAGGAAAGTGTGAAAATCTAAACTAAAACTAGCATAGAATTTTACACAAGGAACCTGTCCACTTAGCCTAACTCATCTATGCTGTGTTCATGCTCAACATGAAGCTCCTCACTCCACTGTATCTCATCAGTATGCCCTTCCATCCCTTTCTTTTTCATGCATTTATTCACCTTTGTCCTGTGATATATCCATGTTATCCTCAACAAGCACTCCAAATAGTTCCACAAAGCAGAGGGAGAAGGGAGAACACATGTTCTTTCCTTCAAGCTATCTGAAAGAGAAAAATTAGCTGCCATGAACTAACAATACCCTGATGGTCAAGTGCAAGGTAATCTGTAGATAAAAACCACCTTTGCACAAATTGCAACCATAAGCCCTATGAGATTGGTGTTTGTTTGGAAGTGGCATTTAAATATCAACACAGCCAGAATGACCAAAGGAAATAAGACTGTTTAAATATCAAGAACAACATATGCTTGCTTTGCCTCATGCATCTTCCCACAGCACCTTATAATCAACAGATAGATCCAGATAGCAAGAACTATTTTTCTTTTCATGAGGTTTTTCTGCAAAATTGCAATAGTGAAAGAAAATTGCTTCCAAGTTAAAAGATTATACCTTGCATACTAAAGAATAGTATAAACTCTTCTAGAAGCTGTAGCTAGATCAACTAACGTAAAAGTCTTCAAAAAGACTTGCAGCATGGAATGTCATACATAATGTTCAAATTTATTCCCTGCCAGAATAAATGTGTAAAAAATCTGTCTACATACATAGCATGATTTAATTCACCTCTCATACACCAAAGTGAAATTAGAGGCAATCCACAGGCACTATTCAACTTAGAGCTTGGTAAGCCAATTGGAAAAGCAAATGAGCTCCAGGCAATCTCCACACCTTGACAGTAACACACAAGAGGGTCATCAGAAACATACTCTGTGGGCTATTAGCATTAATTAATACATATTGGAAACAGAAGCTGACCAAAAAATTATAGTTAAATAAAATGGTAAAGAAAAAATAAGTTCAAGGCTCACTGAAAACAGATGAAATAAAATGTCAAAATTCTCCTTCAAAGGTGAGGAAGATTAACTGACTAAAGTCCAAGATTTATCATGTACATTTCAGAATAAAGAAGTTCACTGCACTGGTATCTCACTTGAATCCTATTGCACCTTGGACAGTGCAGAATGTGGAAAAGTATGCACCAGAATTCATTATCCACAGCTCCATCTGCACCATAACTCACAAACATATACAGACAGAGGCACACTTACAGTAATGAGGAAGGGTTCACATGCAAACAAGAACAGCAATGCAACTAGAGTCCTAGTCAGCACCAAGTAAATTGTTTCAATCACGTATGATTGAAAATACCCAGTAGATTATTCATGAATGGATTAGAAAGCAACAAGGTTGATCCCATAGCCAATATAGCCTCAGACATCCATATGCATCTTATACCACCCCCTTCATAGCAGGTAAGGAAATGTCGACCTGGACTATTACAAAATAAAGCTAGCCAGCATTCTGAGTTTGTTTCAAATTTCCAGCATCCTCAGTATTTTGCCACAAATCCTGGGGTCTGAGTGAACAGTAACACATATATAATAATGAAATTAGGGGTCTACACTGAATATTTAATATTACTTTTGTAAAAAAATTACTTTGCAAAGTGCTGTGATTACTGGTATATGACTGAAATTTATTCAGTTATAGCTTCCAAAAGGGAACTGTCTCAATATTTGACAGCAGAATAAATTAGTGATATGAGAAAAAGAAAACAGGGAGAAGTGAATCTAACTGGACTGCTCAAAACACCCAACAATGAATCAATGGGCCGAACAGCCTTATTCTGTGCTGTATTATTCTACAATTCTCAAAACTTCTCTCAGAAACAGAACTATCATAGTGGATTCACATTACTTCACTGTCAAACTCCACCTGTTAGCAACCCATAAAGCACTCAGTATGCAGTTAGCAAACTGCATAGAAAGGCTTTTGTCTGCAGCCTGACTCCTTGCTTTGTTTCTTGTACAATTGCCTATGAGAAGAGGCCAAACTGATGAATTCCTGCTGGTCTTTGTATCTCCAAGTGCAATTAACAGGGAAAATGCCCAATCATCTCTATCGTAGGGTATATGTTGTCACGGTGGGTAGCATTAGGTAATAGGAATAGGTAAGAGGATTAGGTAAGCAGAAACCAGGTGGAAATATATCCAGGGACTAGAAGCATTGTCATGTTTTCACACTGTAGGGATTCTATTAAAACAAAATAATCATTGTGCAAAAAGCTAGTCAGCAGATTCATGCTATACTGACTGGTATAGAATAGCATCCCAACTGTGAATATTAGCAGCCAATATCCATAGGCAGGTTTCAGCGGCCTAGTCTGCTGGCAATTAAGCAAACAAAGTAATCCCCCACATGGATACTGAGAGGGCTGAAGGAATTGCATTTAAAAAGCACCTGTAATCATGAGATACCTAGGCACTCTAGGGATTCTATATTTCTACGAGAAGGCATCCCCATTGAACTTTGTAGCCAATCATGTACAGTACTTTTAAAGTGGAGTCACTTCATTATGTAAGAATGATGGGAACTAATTATGACACAGCAAACACTCACAGGCAGCAAGGTGGTAACAGGTAGGTAGGCTTTTTGATGCTGGCTGAGGAATTAGGGAATGAACCAGGCCAGTTATCGCACACGAACAAGTACAAAATGATAAATTCTGATCAGGACAACAGGGAGAACTCATTAATTCCTATTTAAAATAGTAACATGGGATCTTCGATGTCCGAAAGGCAGCACCTTCAACAGTGTTGAACTGGGTGGGTGGATGTGTCAGCAGGGGTCAGATAAAAGATGCGATCACGTCTCAGGAGTGGGGCTTTAATGCACAAGGTTCTAACTCAGAGGCAACAATGTGACCCACTGACTCAGGAAGATTGAACTGATGGCTGCTTCCCATCTCTATAGAAAGGAGAGAGAAAGCAGAGCTGCTCGAGGCTGTTAAAATCATGAAGCAATTTGATATGGTCATTTGAAGAGGAAACCAGACCCAGTAGCCAAAAAAATCGTCCATAATAAATCCCAATAGGAGCCTCAGGAGAATGATCTGAATTGCTTCCTAATGGAATCATTCATTTAAGAGGAAGCCAGATAAACACATGCAAAAGAGATTTTTTCTTAAAATCCAGATATCAATGGGGTTGGATGAACAATGAAGGGGAAAAGGTTCCTGTGGAGTATGACACCTCTTATACAGAGGATCAGGCAAATAGACTGTTCCTGTGCTCCAAGTTCTGTGTAGTGATTTCAGTTTTAAAGTTCACATGGAGTGAGGGAGAGATAGGGCCCAGTCGTTTACCCCACCCTGATGAATTGCCCATCACTCACTGACTCAGTTAATATAAATACAATGGTCACTGGAACTACTAGAAGACTGCCAGTAGCCCTGGGACTGTGTCCTATCAGGTACAAATATCACGGAGACAGAAGCCAAGAAACAACTAATTTATTTTTTTAAATCGGCAGTCCTGGAATCAGCTAATAGCATGTGTTATTTTGTGCAAGAGATGAGATCTGATGCAAAATACATGATGTCACTGGAGGTTGAACATAGCAACATTCATAACCATAATGCAAAAACAAAAAGGCTGTACATATCTACCCATGCTATTAATCATTTGCCTTTGCAGCAAGATATTTTTTCGTCAATTCTCACTGCGAATTGCCTGCGGCTGCCACATTCCTGTATGTGGGATAATATTCTCCCCAGTATTGCCCACACCACAGTGAGAACACATTGCAGCTTCCATTCTGTACAGAACAGGCTCAGCCAATTCATTTGCACCCCAACACACTCAGGAACTGGCACAGCCTCTTCACAGTCTAAGCAAAAACAGTGGCCTGCACCTTTTGGACTCTGGATCATCGGACACAACAAATACGACCAAAGATCTGCTTTGGAGCCTCATGAGTATCCTGATGCACTGATCTCCATGGCAACTGCTTGGAAAGTTTGAACTTCCGACAAGCAACCGCCCTGCTCCCTCTGGACCCTCGTGAAAGTCTCGGAGACTTTGTAAAGTTCTGATGTACTGACCTGAATAGTTACCCAGGAAATATTAGGCAGCATAATTCTAGTCTAACTCCTGAGTAACTACACAACTGACCTTCCATGCCCTTCAATCATATTTGCCCTCCAACTCCCTGACATCACCTGACTAACTGCCTACTACCCAACAGACCCACCTTCTGACCCAACTAGTTCCCACCACCCAACATTCCCTCCTGACCCACACATCCATTCATCAACCTACCAAGCTATCCACATACCTATTCATTCTAATTACCATCCATTCACTGATATTCACTAACATTCATGAACTTGCCTTACAGCAGCTGATGCTGCCAAAGAGCAGTACTGGTAAGCCTTCCCACCTCCTGACACTCCAGCACTGCAACATACCTCTCTGCAGGACTTTATGCTTTGCATTCCATGCTCAAAAGACCTGACCAGAAATGCTGAGCCATGCCAGGGCACAGAAACATAAGAGCAGAGTGACAATCCTATGATGACTGATGTTCAGCCGAATATCCAGGCCAGTCTCACATCATTATCAGTGCACTGTACTTCCAGTAGTTAACGTCAAACATTGACACAAATGACAACTGAAATTTCCATTTAATTTCCATTTATCCGATGCAACAGAAGGTTATAAATAATCAATGAATTTACTACATATATAACCATTTCACCAGCATCTGTTTTAGTCAAACTGATAGAATGGCATAGTGTTACTCTCAATGTAAGCAGCAGCAGCTCATTTCTGATGGATGGGCTTTCTATACAATAATGAATTGACTCAAAGAAACTAACTCCTTTATGAATTTCAAATATCATTCAGTATTCAAAGTTTGTGAGAAGATTTGTAGCTCGGGTGCTCGTTGCTGTGGTTCTGTTCGCTGAGCTGGATGTTTTTGTTGCAAACGTTTCGTCTCTTGTCTAGGTGACATTCTCAGTGCTTGGGGGCCTCCTGTGAAGCGCTTCTGTGGTGTTTCCTCCGGCATTTATAGTGGCCTGTCCCTGCCGCTTCCGGTTGTCAGTTTCAGCTGTCCGCTGTAGTGGCTGGTATATTGGGTCCAGGTCGATGTGTTTGCCGATGGAGTTTGTGGATGATCCACTCAACAAACTCCATCAACAAACACATCGACCTGGACCCAATATACCAGCCACTACAGCGGACAGCTGAAACTGACAACCAGAAGCGGCAGGGACAGGCCACTATAAATGCAGGAGGAAACACCACAGAAGCGCTTCAAAGGAGGCTCCCAAGCACTGAGGATGTCACCTAGACAGAGAATGAAACGTTTGCAACAAAAACTTCCAGCACGGC